>NW_025800639.1:0-4905 GCF_021613505.1 Equus quagga | reverse complement strand
CTCTCCACAGAGGAGAACAGAGGCTTAGGCATGCCAAGTGGCTTCTCTAGGTCCTGTGGGTCAGAGCTGAGAACCGCCCAAAGTGAGGGCTGAGGGCCAGCCCCTCTAACTGCCTGAGGCTTCAGTGGGCCCCGACCTGGAGGGAAACGTTATGCAGCCACCCCACCCCTCCCAGGTCTGGAAACAGTGTACAAGGCAGTGACACACTCTGAGAATCCCTTTGGCTTCCAAAACACGCTGATGGTTATTTCTCTTACATTAAAGGAAGTTTGGAGACCCTCGTTGTCGAGGTTCCATTTTCCAAAAAAGGCAAAATTCAAAGATACTCAAGGCCTATTGGGAAGTGACAACGACAACAATGTTTTCTCTAATCTTCCTAGGGAAATGCAAAGACTGCCCTCCTACCCTCCTATGCAGCTGGTGGGGAGGAGCGGAAGTCCAGATTCCTTTGAGACTGTGGGACACTCATGGGGGACAGCCCTGTTAGGGTCCCAGGAGAACGGCAGTTTGAGGTTGGATTCTGGGCCTGCCCTGGTCATCTCAGGGTCCTGGGTGCGAAGACCCCTCCGTGCCCACTCTCACCTCAGAGCAGCCCTGGTTATTGAGGGTGGCGCGGTGCAGCTGGTCCCTGTCCAGGGAGATGGAGTACCCGAAGCCATCCGTCAGCTCTTCGACCACCTCCTGTGTGCTGCTCTGCAAAGACAGTGCCCGAGAGCGGGGCCGGGAGGTTTCAGGGGCCTGCCTCGGCTTGGCCATGGGAGGAAACCCCAGTACAGATCAGGTACCCAGCAGCGTCTGCATAGACCTCCAGCCAGGGAGGGAATGAGATGACACCTGGATGGCTCGGGACTAACCTATGGGTAGAGGAGTTTGGTCCCCAGCACCCACTCTCCCATCATGTTAGCCACCACCTAGGCTGGGAACACGATGCACTGTCAGCCTTCCAACACCGAGCAAACGGCTCCTGCCCAGGTTGGGTCCCCGCTCTGCCCCGCCGTCCCTCACTCACTCCCCTCTGACACACAAGGAGGCTCAAAGGGGTGTGTGGGTGGCACCCAGTTGTGGCCTAACCATGTTGGCCTGCCCTGTGTTACCTGAGGGCTCCTCCTGACAAATGGACAGAGGCGGTGCAGGTGAGGGCCAAGCCAGTGTCTATAGTGACTGAAAAGGCTCTTTGTCTTGGCTTTCCTGAAGCCACAGCCTCCACAACTCGGGAGACAACAGAACATGCTGTTCTCTTGAACGTCTCCACTCAAGTGAGCTCCGTAGGACACTATGTCTAGAATGTGGGTGCCTGGAGACCAGTGTGCTAAGTTCTGTTGGGGTCTGTCTCCAAGGAAGTGAGGTCACTTCCTCTGGGTTCCCTTACCTTGGCCCCTTCTTCAATCACACCCACCGAAAACCCCTCTGGGATCTTGGCTGCTCACCCTCCTTGCCCATGTCACCTCCAGAACTGTACACAAATAGCCAGCACAGATCCCAACACAGGACCTTGAGATGGAACCAGGGTTCCAGCTTGAGGACATGCAGCTGAGTTCCAACCTCTTTTTTCCTACAAGCTCTGTGTCCTGGAAACGCCATCGTGCCTCCCAGGGGCTCCTCAATCACCCAACCTGCACGATGGGGACAATGCCAGAAATATCTCCCTCGGGACACCCTCAGGTGTAGAACAGACAATAGCGACAACACCTGTGGTCTGGTTACCATGTGTCTGATGCACACACTTAGAGATGAATGAATGACAAGAAGGGGTAGGATGTAGTGTGGAGTAGCCCTCAAAACAGGCCTGGGTTCCAGCTCTGCACCTTTAAGAGGTGGAAATTAGGGGAAATTCAGATATTTCCATTCACTGGCATGAAACCTTGCAAGGTCTCCTGTTTGACTTAGAATCAGACCCAAGTGCCTCGTGTCGGCCTATGTGGTGGGCAGCCTCCACCACGGCTCCCGGTGCTCACTGTCTTCTGCTGTGTGCATCCTTGTGGAACCACACAGTGGTTAGGAAGTGGCTTCTGAACAGCAGAATGCAGCCAATGTGATGGGATGGCACACAACCAAGGGTTAAGAACAAAAAGCCTGGCCCTTCCTTCTTACTCATTTTCTTCAGCCCCCTCCCTCTTTCCCTCCTCATGTTTCCATCTCTCTCTCTCCCTGTATCATATATCTCTGGAACTAGGGGAGCAAGTGTGCATGTTTTCAGTTGCCCTATGTAGAGGCTCTATAGGAGAGAACGGAGGGAATGATTGGCCAAGGACAGGCAGGAGAACCTGAGTTTGAATTTGGATTCTGGGCCGGCCCTGGTCATCTCAGGGTTCTGGGTGGGAAGACCCCTCTGTGCCCACTCTCACCTCAGAGCAGCCCTGGTCACTATTGGTGGCGGGGTGGAGCTGCGCCCGGTCCAGGGAGATGGAGTACCCGAAGCCACCTGCCAGCTCTTCAACCGCCTCCTGCATGCATCTCTGCAAAGACAGTGCCCGAGAGCTGGGCAGGGAGGTCTCAGGGGCCTGCCTCGACTTGGCCACAGGAGGAAACCCTGGCACAGATCATGTACACAGCAGCATCTACGTAGACCTCCAGCCAGGGGGGGAATGAGATGACACCCGGAGGGCTCAGGACTAACTTATGGGCAGAGGAGCTTGGTCCCCAGCACTCACTCTCCCATCCTGCTAGCCACCACCTAGGCTGGGAACATGACACACTGCCAGGGTTCTAAGGCCAAATAAATGTCTCATGCTCACGGTGGGTCCCCGCTCCGCAGCGCTGTCCCTCACTCCACTCCCCCCCGACACACAAGGAGGCTCAAATTGTTGTGCGGGTGGCATCCAGTTGTGGCCTAACCCTGTTGGCTTTCCCTGTGTTACCTGAGTGCTCCTCCTGCCAGTTGGACAGAGGTGGTGCAGGTGAGGGCCAAGCCAGTGTCTATAGTGACTGAAAAGTCTCTTTTTCTTGGCTTTCCTGAAGCCGGAGCCTCCACAACTTGGGAGACAGCAGGAGAACATCCTCTTGTCTTCAGTGTCGCCACTCAAGTGGGCTCAATAGGATGCTATGTCTAGAATGTGGGCGCCTGGAGACCAGTGTGCTGAGTTCTGTTGGGGTCTGTCTCCAAGGAAGTGAGGTCACTTCCTCAAGCTTCCCTTACCTTGGCCCCTTCCTTCAATCACACCCACCGAAAACCTCTCTGGGATCATGGCTGCAATGTAGGACTGCAACCTCTTGCCACTTGAGAAGTAGTGGTTCAACTCTATGATCATGTTGGTCTTGCTTTCTAAGTGTGTGTGTGTGTGTGTGTGTGTATGAGACTGTTTTCTGCATCTTGCCACGTGGGTCAGATTGACTTCTTTCCTTGGAAAAATTGTCCCTAACCACTTTCTCTGGGCTTTATTTTCATGGCTTGAACAGTGCTGTCCAACAGTAGAATTTCACACTCTATCTTATGAAATTTAAACTTTTTTTAAATACTCACATTTAAAAAAGTAAAAATAAACAAGTGAAACTAATTTTAATAGTATATTTAAACCCATTATAACCAAGATATTACCATTTGTCCAGGCAATCTATATAAAAATTAATAGTGAGATAGTTCACATTTTTTTTATTGGGATCAACAAATCCATTTACATAGTCTCTGTTTGTAAGTTGAAACTTTTTACATATGCGGTTTCTGTGTCCCCCACTCAGAACCTGGGCTGACTTGTTAGAGAGGAAATAAAGCAGAACAGGCATAAGTAACGATCACTGTCAATCCAGCTCAGCACGAACACTCACCACTGACAAAAAGGCTGTCCCTGACCAGGGAGTAGAGGCCCCTCGGGGTCACATGGTGTATCAGCTGGTTCAGCACCCAGGAATGCTGCTCTCTGTCACATGGGGTCTCTGTCACACTCTCCATCATGAGCCATGGGGTCAGGGTGGTAGGTGCAGACAGCTTCCATGCTGGAGGCTGCCCCTTCCTCTGCAGGCCCGGGGAGAGAGGAATGTGGGGACTCTAGAGAGATGTCCTGAATCCTCTGATAATGGGGGCCAGAGGGAGGGAGGAGCAAATTGGCAGTCAGTGGGAAGAGTGAAAACTGGGGTGGTCACCGAAAGTGTTCATGACTCTCAAATGCTCAGAAAAGGGACTTCCCTGAGGGAGATCAGTCTACAGCCCAAGACAAGGGGCCCAGGCTGCTCTTCTTGAACAAGGATCCAAGCAGGGGAGGAGGCAGGAGGAGGACGAGCAGGAGAGACAGCAGGTGGGGTGCGGCTGGCTGGGACTCATCCTGCCAGGAGCTGCGGGCACCAGGGTCTCATCAGGTGCTGCAGGACTCTCTCAGTGGAGTTCAATGTGGCTGAGCCCTTGCTCATGTCTGTCAAATACTGGATGTTGGAGATGGTGGAGTTGAGTGTGAGGGCCTTCAGGTCGTGCCCCTTGGCTGCAAGAAGAGAGGGAGAGAGATGGCCATCACTGAGAGCTGGACTGAGACCAGATCAGAAGCCTGAACTCAGTATCATCTGTTGCCTTTGCTCCCAGTGGAACCACCACCCAATGCTGTGCTTGTCCAAGTTGAAGCCAGCATATCTCTCAGCTCCTCCTCCCTCACCTGCCAGTAACACCAATTGCACTTACAGATTGCTCCTCAATGCGTTCCTTCTGTTCATTCACGTCCCAGGTAGGTCTGATCTTTTCTCACCGGAACCAACACCCTAACATGCTCACTGGATGCATTGTCTAAAGGATGTTCTCTGCCTTGAACATTAGAAGCATTTTTCTGAAATGAAGATCTCACTAGAACACTCCTGCTCTAGCATCACCCATGGCTCCCTAAGGCCTTCAGGGTTAAGTTCAAACTTCTTGACCTGGCACTCAAAGCCCTTGCACATCTGGCTCCTGCTGACTCTTCAGCCTCATTGATGCATTCACTCTGAGTT
>NW_025800638.1:0-1553 GCF_021613505.1 Equus quagga | reverse complement strand
CAAACAAAGGAAGCAGCTGACGTGGCCAAGGAGTGGGGTCTGCACAGCGAAGCCCCATCGCTGAGGGGACAGCAGGTTTTTGTCTCACTTCCCCACGGGCCTGCAGCACTGTGTCACTACTAGCACTGCTGTCATAGGAACCACAGTAATAATCGGCCTCGTCCTCAGCCTGGACCCCAGAGATGGTCAGGGTGGCTGTGTTGCCAGACTTGGAGCCAGAGAATCGATCTGGGACCCCTGAGGGTCGTTTATTATTAGCATAGATGAGGGTTTTGGGGGCTGTTCCTGGGATCTGTTGGTACCAGCCCACAGAACTATAACTATACCCGATGTTGGAGCTGCTTCCAGAGCAGGAGATGGTCACTGTCTGGCCCAGGGTCCCAGACACTGAGGCGGGCTGAGTCAGAGACTGGGCCCAGGATCCTGGAAATGAGAGAGACACAGAGATGGTGATTCCAGGGACTAGAGACAAAGGGAGAAAGCAGGGTCCCATGCATCTTCCCAAGGCCCCTTCCCTTGTCCCCATATCTAGTCACCTGTGCAGAGAGCGATGAGGGTGAGGAGGAGAGGGGACCAGGCCATGGTGGAGATCTTCACCGAGTCCTGCCTTCTGTGGCCCCACAGCTGAAGCACAGCTTCCCCCTGATCTCTCCCACCCCTTCTTCATACTCTGAGAGAGGGAGGGCCCACACATGCAAATCAGAGCCCCCGCGTTCTGATCTCTCACTTGGCCTTTGCTCAGGTGCCACTTCCTAAGGATGACCCTGGGTGGGGGGGGTGTTCACAGCTGTGAGCCCTGAGCAGAGGGCACCAGGCAGTGCTAGGTGGCTGGTCGCAGCTGTGAACCCTCACGGAAAGCTGAGGAATGAGCACTGAGCGCCCCCTGGTGTCCAGACCCAGACTGACTATTGTGTTTCAGGGTGACTGAAGCCCATCAGACAGTTGCCCCATCCCCACTGCTCTGTCCACTGTCCCCCTGCGTTAGGGTCAGGCCAGTTGGCCCCTGTGTATCCTCCACATCCCCTCAGGGCAGTCTCTACTCAGACTCTTCAGGAGTGAGTCTGTCCACAACTCCTTTAGCTGTTCAGTGGGGAGGACTGAGGGCGTGTCTCGTATACAAACTCCTCTTAGATCAGGATGAAGTGCAGAGCAGTGACAGGCCCCATGCAGGCAGGTCCCCTTCTGTGCAGGACACACATTCTTTCCTTGTATGTGATCCCTCCCTGTTAGAGATTTAGCAGTGTGTCTCCAACAATCAAAGACTTTGCTCCAAAGGTCCTATTCCTGGTGGAATGTAAGTACTTTGGTTTTTGCTATGCTCTTTGACCAATCATTACCGTTTACTGGTCTCCTCACTAATGTATGAGGTGAATAAAATATTTTACATGGCTCCTTCTCTACTTGTATGAGAGTCAGGTGTTCACTTTTCTGAGTCAGGCTCACTCTGTTCCCGGCTCCAGGACACAGAAGAGCAAGGTAACTGGGACAGAGCACCTGAGACCTGGACCCTGTGAGATGGAGAATCTCAAGAATGAGCCCTCAGTAACCTGAGG
>NW_025800637.1:0-1776 GCF_021613505.1 Equus quagga | reverse complement strand
CTCTGCCACTCCTCTTAAAACCTTCTAGAATGTTAGCTTCAGAAAGACCTCCAGCTGCATAATCCTCCGATTTTACAGATGGGAAAACTGATGCTCAGCCCTGAGGAGGGTCTGCTCAAGGGCCTCGAGCATCAGTAGCAGAGCTGGATCTCAGGTCCAGGGGCCTCCCCACCCGACCCCGTCACTCCTCTTTCTCCCAAGGCTCTTTAACCAAGCCTTTCTCGCTGCCACTCTCTAACCAAGGCTGTGCCTTTGAGGGAGAGCTGGGCACCACCTCCAAATGCCAGAGGGCATAGCTGAGGCCATGACAACCTCACCCTTCACCTGGGAATTTACCTGGCGGTACAGGGTCCAGGCACACATGGGCTTCAGGGCCAAAGAGGCCTAGAGAAGCAGGTGACACATCTCCTCTCCCAGCACAGCACCTCCCTTCGGGTCAAGGGTCTGCCAAGGCCATGTGCGTCCTGCTCTGGGACTAAGGAGAACTTCCACAAGCTTTTGCTTTGGGTCTGTATGGTATCAATCAGCTTGGCATTGAAATTCTTTTCCTGCCTATCAGAAGTCTCAGCTAGCAGTTACATGTCTTCTTTTTTTTTTGAGAAAAAGGAATGCCTGCTTAATACAAGAAGCCTGATGAGCAAAGACTTTCTGGATATGGGGTCCTCAAAGGTAGAGGAAGATTAGCAAAAGCATCTGCAGAGCTGAAAAGAGAGGGCTCCCGAACTAAGCGATTGCAGGTGGGCCTTCCTTCCGCTGGCACTCTCGGTACACCAGGAAGGGTGGATGAACGTCAGAAGAGTGACGAGCACCAGCATCACGTTCACCTGGAGGGAGACAGGAAGGAGGGAGGTGAAGTCCAGGAACTCTGAGCAATGCCCATGACCAATGAGGGGACCAGAATTCTGCCTAGTTTATCTTCCACTTTCCACTCAGACACTCTGGTGCCCTGGAGGAAGGACTCTGCGTTACGTTTCATTCTGCCCTGTGGAGCCAGGTGGGGAGGGATATTGTGCCCATTTCATGGATGAAGAAAGAGAGGCCCAGGCGGCATTCAGTGACCAGCTCAGTGTCACACAGGAAGCTGACGGAGGGACCAGAGCGTTCACCAGGTAGAGAACAGAGGCAGAGGGAGAGCTGATACGAAGGCTCAAGTACATTATATCTTCCGAATACTCAGTTAGGGTGCTCCAATATCACAACAAAGTAATTCTCAGTCTTTCAGTTCAGGGCTTATTTTTGTTTCCTCCCAACGACTGATTTAAACTCCTGTTCTACACTTTGCTCATCTTTTTAAAATGAGGCTAAAGGGCTGTGCAGTGGTCAGAACACTGAATTCAAAGTCAAAGGACTTCTGCTCCTTTGCTGTGGGCTTCTGAACATAGAAGTCACACAACCCAAATCTTTCAGCCTCTGTTTCTTCTATCTCAAACAGCTGGAGAGTCACGCCCACCTCCCAGGGCTGGGCGGGTGAGCATCCCTGGCGGTGTGGGGATGTAGGGGTGAGAGCACAGACCTCCTGCCACTCATGTCAGCTGTGGAATCCAATGCACCTTGCATCCCTAGGGCCGAGGCCAAGGTCCGCCTGTGCTCATCACAAGTAGGAAATATCTTTGAAGTCTTAGGTTTTCATGAATCATTGTGAGGATTTTGCGTTCTCCTCCAGAATATGATTACTTGTCTCCACACACATAAAACAATATTTTCTCCCCAAATCTCTGAAGAACATGGGCCCCCTGGGCAGCCACCCCATGATAGCCCTGTGGTTTCAGGTACCCA
>NW_025800636.1:0-1530 GCF_021613505.1 Equus quagga | reverse complement strand
TGTCTTTCTGCATTGGTGTTTTCAAGTTCTTTGGATGAATAGCCAGCGGTGGGCTAGCTGGATCCTACATATGGTAGATGTGTTCTTAGTTTTCTGAGGATACTCCATACTGCTTTCCATAGTGGCTGCACCAGTCTGCCCTCCCACCAGCAGTGCAGGAGAGTTCCCTTCTCTGCACATCCTCTCCGACCCTTGTCTCTTGTCTTGTTAATTAGAGCCATTCTGACCAGAGGAAGGTGACATCTCCTTGTAGTTGTGATTTGCATTTCTCTGATCGCTAATGATGTTGAGTCCCTTTCCATAAGCCTGTTGGCCATCCCTATACCTTCTTTGGAGAAATCACTGCTCAGATCTTTTGCCCGCCTTTTTAATTGGGTTGTTGATTTTTTTTTTGCTCTTGAGATGTATGAGTTCTTTCTGTGTTTTGGATATTAACCCCTTATCCGATATACGGTTTGCAGGAATCTTCTCCCAGTTGTTAGGTTGTGTTTTGGTTTTGTGGATGGTTTCCTTTGCGGTGCAGAGGATTTTTTTTGACTTTGATGTAGTCCCATTTGTTCATTTTGTATTTCGTTTCCATTGCCCAGTCAGACGTGGTACTTGAAAATAGGCTGCTAAGACCGACGTCAAAGAGCACACTGCCTATGTTTTCTTGTAGACGTTGCATGGTTTCGGGTCTGACATTTCAAGTGAAAGCCGAGGGAGGAGGCTGCAGTTCCCCGAGAGCGAGCGCAGCGGGGACCCTGCGTCCCTGTCAGCGCACCTTCCCACTCCGCGAAGGTCCGAAGCGTGCGGGCGGGGCCGCAGGAGTTCTCCCAGGAGGGTGTCCCCGTCGCTGTCCGCAGTCCAGCGCCAGAGGGGGGGCGGGGCAACGGCCGGGCTGCTTCTGGGCTGCGGCGCGCGCGCGAGCGAGGAGAGGAGCGCGCGGCTGCTGGGCCGCCGTCCTGGGAGGCGTGGGAGGCGTCGGTGAGCCGCGCCTGCCTGCCCAGAGCCGAGCCCGGCGGAGTCCGGCCGCGCTGTGCTGCTCTCTCCCGGGCCGGGCTCGTCTGTTCCCCCGGCGTCCGCGGACGCCGCTCCGTGTCCCCGCTGGGCACAGCAGCCCGGGCCCTCCACAACCACGGCCGCTAGCCTGGGGAGGCCCTCCTTCAGCTCCCGCTCTTCCTGCTCGCCGGACACGGATGACCAGGGCGCCTGCGAAGATGATTCCATCTGAGAGAGGTACCTGGGGGGCGTGGGCCTGGGGGCTGGTGGGAGGCAAGCATGTACCTGAGGAACAGGCTTGTGCGCCAAGAGGTGCCCGTCAGGTCGCGGGACAGCTGTGCGGCGCGGGGAGCGAGGGGGTCTCTTCCTGCGCTTCAGGCGTTCGTGGGACGGGCGGTGTGTGCCGGGCACGGGGCCAGCCTGAGCATGCGGTGCCCGGGAGTCGGGCACTGAAGCGCCACCCGCGGTCTTGGCTTCTTGGCAGGACAGACGCGAAGTCGAGAAGGACACTGGTCTCGAGGCGTTCTGAGGAGTGCAGGTCTCCCTCTT
>NW_025800635.1:0-1040 GCF_021613505.1 Equus quagga | reverse complement strand
GGCAAGAGATGGGGGAGTTAATTTCATTGGAGCCCAACTGAGCACTGTAGCCTGGGAGGGCAGCCTTCACACAGGAATGAAGCCCTCTGGAAAAGGGTGCTTTTCAGCACACTTCTAGAGCCCTTCCAAACCAAGCTACATACCCCAAGCATGACAGGCGTTCATGCCTTCAAGGCTTCAAAGAGATCTCTTGGGAAACCTTAGCGTGTAGCCAGTGGGCCCCCGTGAGGCCAGAGCTATGCAAAGGTAGAGTTCTCTTCAAAGGATGTTAGGGGACTAGGAAAGGGGTCCTCGATACTTCTCTTCAACGTCCCCAAGAGATCATTCTCTACTTTGGATTATGAGTAAGGCAGAAGGACAACGTAGGTCTGATAAACCCCAAGTCTGGCCTCTTGTTTCAAATCAAGTTCCAAGATTGAATCTGCATGACCTCACCATCTACTTGAGTAGGTGACAATGTTCTCCTCTCTGTGCTTGTCCATCTATTATCGCTTGTTCCCAATGATTCCTTTCTTCTCCCTTGAATCAGAGTCTGTTTGAACCTTTCAAGTTTTTGTTTGGAAAAGCTGTTTCTGGGTATCTCTCACTTGAGTCTCCTAGACTAGGCCAATCCTCGGACTGTAAACATGTGGCCATCTTGGGTGACATGTTCACCGTGATGTCATAAACACCCTCAGATTCTAAGTTGTCCTGACAACCTCAATGCACACAGTGTTTCAGAGCCGTCTCATCCCAATCTGACTAGTCCCCCTTTCCAGGTAGGATAGTTTTCCTTGCTCTGGGTTTCTTGTCGGTTTCTAACTTTCTCCAAGGACTTGAAGGGTCTACTACGTTCCCTCTAGACACTGGTTTCTTTCCTTTAAGCTTATCCCGGGTTTTATCTCTTATCTTTTGTGGATATGGTCAAATGGGTGGACTTTCCCCAGAGAACGTCCGGGAGGCCCTGTCATGTTGAAGTTGCCCAGGCATTCCCCTGATGCAGACTGATCGTGCGATCTCCTAGCAGTCTGACAATTCCACCTTGGCAGGTCACATGTTTT
>NW_025800634.1:0-1220 GCF_021613505.1 Equus quagga | reverse complement strand
TGATTTACTCCTTGCTATGTATGAAGATTGTGAGACCCAGAAAAGTTAAGCCAATTGTTCAATAGTATAAAGTTCTTAAATTGCCATCAAATCTCAGTTCGAGTTTATGTTTTAATCACCTGCTTCATTCTGTTTCTGATCTGAACACATGCAGCATCTTTGACTGGTCAGAACTGGAGCACGGTGACTGAATTCATCCTCCTTGGCTTCTCCACCTTCCCCCAGCATCTCCTGCCCATCTTCTTCCTCCTGTATCTGCTGATGTACCTGTTCACACTGCTGGGGAAGCTTCTCATCATGGCCACCATCTGGAGCGAGCGCAGCCTCCACACGCCCATGTACCTCTTCCTGTGTGCCCTCCATCTCTGAGATTCTGTTCACTGTGCCTTCAGCCCTCGCATGCTGGTGGACATGCTCTCCACCCATCACTCCATCACCTTTGTGGCCTGTGCCAGCCAGATGTTCTTCTCCTTCACGTTTGGCTTCACCCACTCCTTCCTGCTCATGATCGTGGGCTATGACGGCTACATGGCCATTTGTCACCCTGTGCGCTACAATGTGCTCATGGGCACCCAAGGCTGTGCGAGTCTCGTGTTCTGGTCCTGGGCCGGTGGCTCAGTCATGGGGATGATGGTGACTTTGATAGTTTTTCACCTCAACTTCTGTGGGTCTAATATGATCTACCATTTTGCCTGCCACGTGCTTCCCCTCTTGAAGTTGTCCTGTGGGAGGGAGACATCCTCTGTCACCTTGGGTGTGATCCTGGTGTGTGTCACGGCTCTGTTGGGCTGTTTGTTCCTCATCTTCCTCTCCTATGTCTTCACTGTGGCCGCCATCTTGAGGATCCCCTCTGCTGAGGGCCGGCACAAGACCTTCTCCATATGTGTGTCCCACCTCACTGTGGTGGTCGTGCACTACGGTTTTGCCTCCATCATCTACCTCAAGCCCAAGGGCCCTCATTCTATGGACAGTAACACCCTGATGGCCACCACCTATGCAGTCTTCACGCCCTTTCTTAGCCCAATCATTTTCAGCCTCAGGAATAGGGAGCTGAAGAATGCCATAAAAAAATGCGTCTGCAGAAAAGTATGTCTTGTGAGCTCCTGACAAACCGTTTGGGGGTGAGGAACTATGATAGAAGGGCTAAGATAATGATCTGTCCCCATAAGGCTGTTGTAAGGGCTCAGGTTTATGAAAATACATACACCCCATAGGATGTC
>NW_025800633.1:0-2322 GCF_021613505.1 Equus quagga | reverse complement strand
TGTGTGTGTGTGTGTGTGTGTGTGTGTGTGTGTGTGTGTGTGTTCCTGCTTAAGGATTGCCACCTGAGCTAGCCCCTGTTGCCCATCTTCGTCAGTTTCAGACGGTGGATTTCTCAGTGTTGCTTTTTCCCCAGGTCTCCACGCCGTTGTGTGTTTCTTCTGCTTAACGATTGCCACCTGAGGTAGCCTCTGTTGACCATGGTCCTCAGTTTCAGAGGGTGGATTTATCAGTGTTGCTTTTTCCCAAGGTCTCCACGCCCTTGTGTGTTTCTCCTTTTTTTGCTTAATGTTTGCCACCGGAGCTAGCCTCTGTTGCCCATCTTCTTCAGTTTCAGAGGGTAGATTTCTCAGTGTTGCTTTTTCGCCAGCTATCCACGCCCTTGTTTCCTTTTTTTTTCTGCTTAAATGTTGCCAACTGTGCTAGCCTCTGTTGCCCATGTTCGTCAGTTAGAGAGGGTAGATTTCTCCGTATTGCTTTTTCCCCAGGTATCGACGCCCCTGTGTGTTTCTTTTGCTTAACGATTGCCACCTGAGGTAGCCACTGTTGCCCATGTTCCTCAGTTTCAGAGCGTGGATATCTCAGTGTTGCTTTTTCCCCAGGTCTCCACGCCCTTGTGTTTTTCTTTTGCTTAACGATTGCCACCTGAGCTAGCCCCTGTTGCCCATGTTCCTCAGTTTCAGAGGGTGGATTTCTCAGTGTTGCTTTTTCCCCAGGTCTCCACGCACTTCCTTTTATTTTTCCTTAAAAATTGCCACCTGAGCTAGCCTGTGTTGCCCATCTTCCTCAGTTTCAGAGGTTGGATTTCTCCGTGTTGCTTTTTCCCCAGGTCTCCAAGCCCTTGTGTGTTTCTTTTGCTTAACGATTGCCACCTGAGGTAGCCTCTGTTGCCCATGTTCGTCAGTTTCAGAGGCTTGATTTCTCAGTGTTGCTTTTTCCCCAGGTCTCCACGCACTTCCTTTTATTTTTCCTTAAAAATTGCCACCTGAGCTAGCCTGTGTTGCCCATCTTCGTCGGTTTCAGAGGGTAGATTTCTCACTGTTGCTTTTTTGCCAGGTCTGCACGCCCTTGTGTTTTGTTTTTGCTTACACATTCCCACCTGGGCTAGCCTACGTAGCCCATCTTCTTCCGTTTCAGAGGGTACATTTCTCCGTGTTGCTTTCTACCCAGGTCTTTACGCCCCAGTGTTCTTTTGTTGTTGTTGTTGTCGTTGCTTTTTATTTTTTGTTTAATAATTGCCACCTGACCTAGCCTGTCTTGTCCATCTTCGTCAGTTTTAGAGGGTAGATTTCTCAGCGTTGCTTTCTACCCAGGTCTCTACGCGCTTGTGTGTGTGTGTGTGTGTGTGTGTGTTTTCTGCTGAAACATTGCCAACTGAGCTAGCCACTGTTGCCCATTTTCGTCAGTTTCAGAGGGTAGATTTCTCAGTGTTGATTTTTCCCCAGTTCTCCACGCCCTCGTGCTCTTTTTTTTTTTATTTCCTTAAATGTCCGCGCCTGAGCTAGCTTCTTTTGCCCATCTTCGTCAGTTTCAGCGGGTAGACTCTCCGCCTGCCTTCGACAGACCCGCTGGGCTGGAAAGCTTTCCTCCTCCCGTCATCACGGTCCTTCTCGGATGACGTGCCTGGTTTCGGTTTGACCGTCCCCGCCCGCCCTGATTTTCTAAGTCCTCCCGGGAGCCCCGGGGGCGCTCCGGCCGCTCCGGGAAGCGGCGGCCTCCCGGCCGCACCGGCCCAGCCCGGCCCGGGCCGCCCCCTGGCCTCTCTGGGGGAACTCTCCTCGTCCCCTTCCCGGTGAGCGCCCGAGAAACCTTTTCCGGGTCCCCCTCCTGCGGCTGGGGCTGCGCCTTGGCGGCCGGGAGCCCGCGGGCGGACGCCCCGGGGTCGCACTGGGCCGGGAGGCTGGGTCCGAGGGGGCGCCGGGATGGGATCGGGCGGCCCGGCGGCCCGGCTGTGCTCCCCGGCGGGCCCGCGCTCCGGCTCCGTCCCGCTGAGGCGGTCGCCGGTCGCCGGGTGCCACCTGGCGGCCGCTTTTATATCGTCTCTTTCCTCCGGAGCTCCGGCGACGCGGGCCAAGGGACGGGACTCGGCCGCGGTGACCGAGGCAGAGTCCCGGGAGGCCGGCGTCGCTGGCGGGATCTGGCCCGGTGGCGCCGGGGCGTGAGCGCGACGCCCGCTCGCCGGAGATTGGAGGTGCAGGCTACTGAGGGAGGTGGCTGTCGCCGCGCCGCCCGGTGCCGGCCGGGGTGTGGGGCCTCCCGGACGGGTCGACCAGCAGCCGCCGGTGCCCCTCCGTCCCCGGGAGGGGGTGGGGGGCCGCCGCGGG
>NW_025800632.1:0-1227 GCF_021613505.1 Equus quagga | reverse complement strand
ACACGCACCACCTGGAATGGATTAAAGCCCTGAATGGCACACTTGAAACCGTGAAACTTGTAGGAGAAGACCTAGGCAGAGTGCTCTTTTCCATCTTTCAGAGCCGCCTATTTGGAAGAAGCCTGTCTGACTGGGCAAGGGCAGCAAAGGAGACAAGAAACAAACGGGACCACCTCAAATGCAGACGCTTCTGCCCAGT
Source organism: Equus quagga (assembly GCF_021613505.1). Classification (NCBI taxonomy): domain Eukaryota; kingdom Metazoa; phylum Chordata; class Mammalia; order Perissodactyla; family Equidae; genus Equus; species Equus quagga. Next base: position 1,028 of record NW_025800632.1, on the reverse strand, counting down.
CAAGGAAACCATCGACTCAATGCAAAGACAGCACAACAACTGGGAGTGGATGTTTGCAAATCACACATCGGACAAGGGGTGAAAAGCCCCAAGATACAATCAACTCACATGTCTCCACGAGAAAAAGAACAAGCCGATGAAAACCTGGGCCAAAGATGGACACAGAGATTTCTCCCAAGAAGATCTAAAGAGGGCCAACAGGTGCATGAAAACTTGTTCACCCTCGTTAAGTCTGAGGCCAAGGCAAATCCAAACCGCAATGACGTAGCAGCTCACTGTGGTCAGAATGGCTATAAGGAGGCAGACAGGAAACAACAAGTGTCAGAGAGGAGGTGGAGAGAAGGGAAGCCTCCTGCACTGCTGGTAGCAGTGGAAAGCGGTGCAGCCACTAGGCCAAGCGGTGTGGAACTGCCGCCGAAATTTAAGAATCCATGTCCCATATGATCCAGCTATTCCTCTGGGACGTGTTTACCCAAAGAACTCGGAGACACTACCGCCTAAAGACATGTGCACCGCTGAGTTTACCACAGCCTTACTCCTGCTCTCCAAGACTTGGGAGCCGCCCTGGTGCCCAGCAAGTGACGAATGGAGAAGGAACATGGGCTATAGCCACACAATGGCAGACCACTCAGCGGGAGCAAAGGATGCAATCCAGCCATTTGTGACCAGCAGAAAGGCTGGGAGGGTTTTAGGGGAAGTGAAACAAGCCCCAGGGACAAAGTCAAATACCATAGGATCTCACTTACAAGGAGAAGAAAAAACAAGCACTAACCAACAGGTGGCACTGGACATTTGATCGGGGGTGCCCAGAAGCAAAGCGGGGCGGTGGGGGATGGTGAAAGAGATGATGAGGCACAAGTGTGTGGTGAGGGCCTGTGATTCGGCTTACGCTGGTGAAGAGGATGGAACCTACACGGAAGTCTAAATCGATGAGGATGTAAATCTGAAACACATAGGAGGTTCTAATGCAGGGTTACGACAATAAATCCACCTAAAAGCAAAAATCCAAAAAGGGGTCCAGAATGACG
>NW_025800631.1:0-1211 GCF_021613505.1 Equus quagga | reverse complement strand
GCATGGGACAAATTCTGAAGGCAAAAAGAAAGTTATAGAAGGTTTGTTAAAGAAATTCTGAAAGAGTTTTGTACCTGGTCAAGTTGGTTAAGATTGAAATGAATCTAATTAAGTAAATGGGTTTTAATATGAAAAAAGGTAAACTGGTACAAAAATTAGAATTTGGCTCTCTAACAGGATAATTTTCTTAAACTCTTAGTCTGCTCTTGATAACGAGATTATAAAAGGTTTTTCCTTCTGAGTAAGTTTACAAAAGATCTATGTTTTGTTGTATCTGTGTTTATGTTTCCTAGGTGCAAAAGACAGAGGTCTCTCTATTATGGCTTTATTTTTATTATTATTATTTTTTTTGCTGTTGATACCTAAGCATTTTTTCACAGTGAGCATTGTTTAAATAAGTGTTTTAAAAACCTTTTGATATTTTTGACAAGCTTCTCTCTCAAAAAAAAAAAAAATTATTCAAGTCCTAAATAAAGGTTTTCCTTTGACCTGAATGAAGGAAGAGAATTTCTCTGAGGATTTTCAGAGGGCCCCTGAGACTTCTCAAAGAAATTTGCTCTCTCTTCCTATAAGGTGGAAAATACTAAACTAATTAGGCTTATTTAGTATGTTAATTTACATTGGAAGCATTATCAGATAAGCAATGATAATCTTTCTTAAGTGGTATTATGTGGGTAAATGCTATTGATATAGATGTCTTAAAATTATATAGCATTCTTGAAATTCTGATCTGTCCTGGTTATCGGTCATAACTCCAGTTATTATCTTGAAGTGTTGCACGTCACAGAAGTAGCCAAGTTTCTTTGTCAATTGCCCTTTTGAGTCTTTTGTCCACTTACAGATAGTTGCTGTTTTACTCTGATGCTTTTTGCTTTTGCAAATATGTCTTATCTTCAGAGACATTCATGGAAAAGACTCTGACACTTACTCTGGGTTACAGTTTTCTGATAAACTTTCAGATTGTAAAACTGAACTGGGTAAGAAATTACAAAAATCTAAAGGAGAAACTGATGACCTGGTAAAACTGCTAATAGAAGATTAAGATCAAGAACAGATTATACAGGACTGAATGAACTGAGGGTGATAATTTTTGTGACTCTTATTTGAAATATTGTTGATTTTTTGATGTTTTGCTTTGTTTTCTCAGATTCAAGAAAATCTTTTTCTCTTTTCTCTTATGCTAGCTATGACTTATAGCAATTTAGTGAAAT
>NW_025800630.1:0-1149 GCF_021613505.1 Equus quagga | reverse complement strand
CTTTTCATTGGCCTAAATGGGGCTGAGCTCCGGAATTTTTCAGTCTTCTCGGCTGGTTCTAATATGCAGTGAAGGTTGAAGCCCGTTGCCCTAGAAGTTCACATCAGGTTCTTCTGTGTATTTTGTCCAAACTGGAGAAATAGGAATGTGCTTTTTGAAAACAAAGAGGTGCTTGCAGCTAATGCCTGGGATTGGGGGTTGCATATGCCTGAAGCCACCGTGCCTGCACAGCAGCCCACGTGCCCAGGAGGAAGTGCCGAGAGGCAATGGGGGCAGGAGCCCTAACTCTTTCCCGGGTCCCAGGAAGCCACGGCCATTGGTTTCCCCGGCACTTCACAATTCTTCCCACAGACAAGTCCCTGTCGGGAAATGAAGCCAACACCACACTTGGCCACTTGGAGGATGATAACCGGCCAATGCCTGCAGTGGCCATTGGCCAAGGTAACCCATCCACAAAAAGCCCATCTGGCCAGGCAAAGAGGCCTGGCTTTAGTGCTCTGCCTGGATGCACACTTATAAAGTAGGCCAGTCTGTTTTCTGGTTTTATAAGTTAATTGATGACCAGTTAAATGTCCAAAATAGCAATAAGAATCACAGCAGATGATGACCATCTGACTTCCCCTCCTTTGTGTGATGTTTGAACTCTCTGGTCTGGACTGTGGTCTCTAAAGACCAGTTGAGCAAGAAAACGGGACTAGTCCAGGGCTTCAGAACACAGAGAAAAGAACTGATATCAGAGTCCCAGAGGATGGTGGACTTGTTTCCAGTGGCAGAGTGCAGAGCGAAGGAACAGCAATAGAATCGTCAGGTCCACCAAGCATACAAGGAGAAGGAAGGGGAACTAAAGGAGATAATCAGCAACATGGAGAAAGCCAAACAAAGCTGGTGTGTCCTGGAGGCAGAATTTGGAGAGCATCCCAGAGGACCATAGGATGCAGATGTTTATGGGATGCTTGCAGCTGAGGAGGTGGACTGGAAAGGAGATACCAAGGGCAATAAGCCTGTCTGGACAACATCTCCCATTACTTCCTTCCACACTGGCCAGTTGGTCAACAAATATTCATTGAGCCCTGGCTATGGGCCAGCAATGGGTCGAGTTGGACTGAGCTGCTCCAGTTTCATCGATGATTAGTTTTAACGTGAGCAAGC
>NW_025800629.1:0-2086 GCF_021613505.1 Equus quagga | reverse complement strand
TTCCAGAGAACTCATCTCCAGATAGCCCTGGTGGGTTGTCCACTTATGTCCCAACAGTCAGAGGCACTGACCATTCAAGCCTGTCAATTTCAGAATTATCCTGGTGGCAAGCTTGTGCCAAAGACTTGTTCTTAGCACCTTTCACCTTGGCACCACGTGATTTTAATCGAGAGTTTCTTGCTCTCCATTCTTCAGAGTCCTCTCTGGAGAGACACCCTACAGCTAACCTTATAGAGCCTGGTAACCTCTCATTTCTCAGCCCTCATGTCCTGGCACTCCTGGAGAGACAAGTCCGAAAGAGGAGTGATTTCCTGATGTGGAAGGAAAAGGAGAAGGAGAAGGGTTCTTTTCCAAAAAAGCTTAGGCCAGGCTACCAACTAAATCCTTCGGGGAAAATGCTAGAGTCAAATGCTGATGAGTGTGACTCAGCATTCTCCCTTCCTTTTTGGAGCAGTGCAGGCAAACCAAAGGAGCTGCACATGCATGAGCAGCCCCCATATCCTAAAATCTTGGAGGACCATTTACAGGAAAAATGTATGCAGGTCTTCTGGGGTCTCCCATCTCTGCACAGCGAGTCCTTGCCCTCTGCTATCCGTGACTCAAGTGACTGCACCACAATCTTCCTTTTCAATACCATCCCAAATGCCTCCACGGGCCAAGAATCCCCAGTACCTCTCCATCGCCCACCTCCATCCTTGCCTGAGATCCAGCCCCAGCCCTTGCCTCAAACCCTGCCCCAATCCCAGCCCCTACCTCTCACTCAGGTCAAGTCCCAGGCCCACCTTAAATCCCCACTCCCAATCCTACCATCTGGTCCTCTACCCCAGATAAGGATCTGTGGAGTGTGTCACCATAGACCCCAGGATGAATCAGAGTCTCTCACCTCATCTGAAATTCAACAACTGGAATGGAAAGTGTTGCAGAAGCAACAGGAAAGTTTGTGGGGTTCCCCCTCTGTAGTCCAAAGATCTCAGGAAGAACTTTGTTCTTCAGCTCCCAACTTTCCTTACCATCAGGCCTCCCAGGCCCATGCCTCCATCTCCACCCTTCCCGTAGAGTTTCCTCTCAGTGATGAGCTGAGGAAGAAACTGGAACATCACCTTCGAAAGAGGCTCATCCAACACCAGTGGGACCTGCCCCGCAGGATCTGTGGGTGTCTGTCACTGATGATGCCTCCAAGAGATTTCTCAGAGATAGCTAAGTCAGAGAGCAATTGTGGACTCTCACGGATCTCGGTGAACAAAGATCTAAATGTTGGATTGAGCCAATCCAAAAGCTTCCATGAGAGGGGTTCAGAACTGCTTCAGGTAGAGAAGGAGATGGGGAAGGATCAGGGGCATAGCCCAGAGAACGGCCCAAAAGCTCATCTGTTGAGTGACCCAGAGAGCTCTTCAGATAAGGATCCAGCATATGACTCTGAGAAAGGCCTAAATAGTCACATGGCAAGTCTGTTAGGGAAAAATTCAAGGGCCTTGGAGGAAAGTCTAGATCAGAAACAACTTGAAAATGTCCTGAAAGCACATTTGAGCAAGAAGTTTGAGGAAATCAGTGAGGCTCGGCTCCCTGGGACGGTGCGCAGTTCATGGCACGCTAGCAAGCAGACATAGCTGCTTTCTGACAAATCCCGCACCCAAATAACACAGAGGAGTTTTCCACCTTCAGTGGGTGGGGACTCCTCCCTGAATACCTTCCAGGAGCTTTGCTTCATTGATTCCAGTGCACAACAAATGATGGAAACCCATATTAAAAGGTTTCGTATGAGGATGGAGTGGGGCCTTCCCTGCAGGGTCCTTGAATCCGTACAGGCGTTTAAATTGGAAGATGCTGCATCCCAGTCCTTGCCCTATTTCTACTGTTCCCCCTCAAATAACCCAACTTTGGAAGTGGACTCCAAATCCGAGGGCTTCGAGCCCCATAGAGGAAGCTCTAAATCTGTTCTTCAAGAAAAAGCGGAAGCAACAAATTCAGCCCTGGTCCTGGATCTTCTTTGCCCTGCTACTTCACCTATGGGCAGGGAAGGACAAGGGGTGCCAAGACAGTCACCCTCTGGTATCAACCAAGAGATTGCAGAGGTTGTTCAGAGGAG
>NW_025800628.1:0-1000 GCF_021613505.1 Equus quagga | reverse complement strand
ATACGTATGTTGAAGGTATCTTTCTTCTAAGTATTGTTTAATTCCATGCACCAGATTTTGTCATGTAGTGCTTTCAGCTATAAATATTTCCTGAGTTCCATATGAGATCCCTTTCAATGCAAGGTTCTATAAGTTCCCAGCCATTATTATTATTTTCTCATCTGTCGCTCCTTTTACAAGTATGTAATGTTCCTCCTTGTCACCATGTTGGTTTTGTCTGGAGCTTTACCTCCAGATTTCTTTTTTATTGACAGGTAAAGGACAAAATGAGGAAATATTTTTGCTATATATAAGCATGGTATCTGTCTACACTCCTGGGACAGTGTAGACTGCTAATCTGTCACTTATCCACCTTTGTGAAAAGGAATTCTAATATTGGCTCACTGAAGTCATTTTGGTCAACAGCACAGGAAATTGATAATATGTATGTGTGGGGACCTGGAAATGGCGACCCCAAGATATGTCTCTTTGGCATCAGGATTATTTGAGGCTGATTGCTTTTGATAAACTGGGACAGGGAAGGAGGAATGGAACTTGCCCTTTGTTAGGGCACATTTACATTTGTAAGGTAAATCTCTATCTGTAAAAGTTGCCTCCCTCTCTGTACCAGGAAGAAGAAAGGAGATGACCTTCTCTCTAAAAACTCTTAATCAATACCAAAGGCAAGGACTTAAATCTGCATTTTATTGTGCTAGTCTGGTAACCTCCTGTAACTGACTTTCCTCCCCCTCCCAACGTTGGTATTTCTTAAGGGTTAAGCATCTTTCCTTAGGCTAGGAACTGATTGCTGAGCTCACCTGTGACCGCCCAGCTCCAGACAATCGACTTGAGTCCTGCTATGCCCACTGAGATAGCAGACCCACTACCTGCTGTGTCCATCAAGTGCCGACAGGGCAATCTTGTGACTATTGTGGAAGGGACATTTCAATCACATGTGAAACACCCCATTTGGCGGTATATAACCACTATGTGCACCCCACTTCTTTGGTGCCCTTTCTTC
>NW_025800627.1:0-21203 GCF_021613505.1 Equus quagga | reverse complement strand
CTCTTCCTCTGGAAACTTCCCGTCTCCATCTAAAGAATCATAAGGGCAAATCCCAATAGCCATGATGGTGGTGCTGTGAGAGCTCAGCCAGCTGGCTGCAGCTGATTGGACCAAGAGTGCTCATATGACCCCAGCTGGGCCAATCACAGTCTCTTCACACAGAATTTGGAATTGGACCTAAAAGACGCTATCAAGCAGGTCTATAGAAACTCAGGAGCTGAGGCGTACCCATTATTATTATTATTATTATTCGCCCTGTGTATTACAGGTTTGCAGGAGCAAATGACTCTGACCATTAGACAGAAGAATAGACAAGAAGGGGAAAGAAGTTAGTCGCTGATGGATTTTTGTTTTCCAGCTTCTTCCTATGACTCAACTACCCTTGGATTCCTGCCCTTGGATCCTAGATAGACCCCTGAGACTTAACAATACATTACCATTTGACCTAAGTCTTCCCATCACGACTGTTTCTTGAACTTGGGTAAAATTTTGCTGCAATGAGTATGAGGGCTATCACTTATTCATCTTTTTATCTGCACAAATGATATAGACCATATTGCTGTTGCTTGCAGCCACAGAGTACTGACATAGAACTCCTCTGTACCCTCTCCACCAGGCTGCGATGACCTCTACTCATTCCCCAAAGTGCTATGCTTGCTACTTCCACCTTTGAAGACGGGCCCTAGTTTTGCAGCGTAGTAAGTAATCTCATGTGTCCTTAGCAAAGACTCTGAGAAAACTGGGAGTCCCTTTTTAAAACTGGGCTTTCTGAGTCTCCTTGGAGCATGGTCTCAGTTTCCAATCCAGATTTTAACTACAAGTCACTGGATTTGGCCTAAGAGGCTAATTAGGCTTGATTCATCGGTTATTCCAATCTGTCAAGTTGCATACTCAACCAGACCCTACAGCTGGATGCTCCTGAACTTTGACTCATCCTGGTGACCAATTAGCAATTTCCTTGTAGAAACACCTTTTGGGTGGCTGACTTACACATAACGAATCACATGATGTTAATTGTGTTGATTCTGGTTCTGTTTTCTAATCTCTAAAATGAGGCTACGATGTTCTGGGAATAGGATGAGATTACGTACACATAAAGTTCAGCATGGCACCCAGCAAATGGTAAGAGCTTAATGTATGTCGTTATCACCATTTTCTTTACTTAGGGAAGGTCACAAAGAAGACACCCTGGGTTAGCCGCCACAGGTCATTCTTCTCCACTCTCTTGATGACAGGATGAAGCATGGGTGATTGACAGATGCACCAGCTTGATAGATTCTGTCTGCCCCTTTTCCAAAACCAAGATTAACTGGATCCACAAGTTGGAACCCGACATGAGGCTTTCTATCTCCTTGCCTGGGGTGGTGGTCATATATTTAAGCCTTCTGGCCAAGGACTCTTTCAAGGCCAATTATTTAGCTGCTCCCAGCTTAGCTGAATCAGCTATTATTTTCCAAGAAGTGCAGACTGTCCAGATTGATGGGTTTGTAAGAGAAGTGTGCTTGTGTCTGTGTATATCTCTCTTAATTTGTTTATCTCTGTATCTATCCTCATGTGTGTGCGTGTCTCTGCTTTCTTTTTTCTCTTTGCCTTTCTTGTTTCCATTTGGTGAGGTCGTGAATATTATTTGAGTGTGTCTGTGTCCATGCATATATGTCTATGTGCATGACATTCTTTGTCTACCTATGGGGATCACACCAAACTTGTGAAAATAAAACCCTTATTTCAAATAAGAAAATAGTACCCTTCCTTCTCCTTTTTAAAGCAACCTATTTGTTTTGCATCCTCCTTTTTTTTTTTTTAAGACTAAATAAAGCAGTTACTTTTTTGCTGGTGTAGAGATTTTGATAATGATTTTCGATAATCACTTTCCCTAAAGTTCTTTCAGAAGAAAACTTTGAATCTGCCCATTCTAGGGTTTCCCTTACAGCCAGAGATAAAACACCTTGATCAAGCTTCCATAAAAACACACATCACATCAATTAACAGATATTGCCAGGGGCAGGCTCCTTGTTCAACATCTGCTACTTTATTACTAACAGCACCAGCAGAATATGTTATGGGAAGTGTATCCATGGGTTTCCACTGGCCTCCAAGAGTGCAGAGATTTCCACTAGGTCTGCTCACTTTTCTAATGAGTCACGTTAACCCTTCATATTGAACCTGTGAGGGTGGCATATCTTCCTCTCCCGTTCTGGCAAAACCGTGAAGACTGTGGTCATTATGTGGTAGGGGGTGGGGGGAAGTGGGAACACTTGATCTCTACCCTCAAGGAGCTTGTTTTCACAAAGGGCATCAAAACCAAGAAATAATGATAATGAGTGATAAGAGATACATTTCTTGAACATTTACTGTATGTCAGTCACTGTCATGGGTACTTCACATGCGTCATCTCATTTGATACTAAACCAATCCTAAAGGGAGGCATTATTACTCACATTTTGAAGATGAGGAAGCTGGGGCATAGAGGATTCAAGCGTGTTGCCCAAGGTCACATAGGTAGCGAGTGGTCGTAGTGGACAGTGATGGTTCTTTGTTCCCATCCTCCTTTCTTTTGGGAATGACCCTCACCTTCTGCCCTAAGGATGGGGCTTGTGATGCAAGCCAAACCAATCATCTTCTGGGCACCTTCTGGGCAATCATGATTGACCCTGGGTACACACTGATCCAGCACGGCCAATGAGAATCCATCTCAGGATTAAGGTTCAGATGCTGGGAGGAAGAAGGAATCTTTTCCCTCTGGGATTGCTAAACTGGGTGCCACTGGCTATTTTGCCAACCACGTGGAGATGTTTTTCTTTCTGTCTTAGGAAAAAATCGAGACCAAGAGACAAAGAGAATGAGAGCAAGAAAAGATGAGCAACAGATGGAGAGAGGATCTGGGTAGCACAGTGCTCAGCCTCCAGTTCCAGCTCCCAAGGACTTGATTTATGCAGTCTTCCCGCTGCATTGAGTCACCACATTATCTTTCCCTACTCTGAAGCCAATCAATCCCCTTTGTGGTTAAAGCGTGTTTGAGGTGGGTCTGGTGGTTTGAAAATATCCGCAAATGGATACTCCCCCATTCAAGAGGTAGAGTCTAATTCTCCTTCCTTTGACTGTGGACTGGACTCAGTAACTCACTTCTAACAAATACCATGAAGTGAAAGTGATGGTGTGCAATTTTGAAGACTGGGTCAAGAAGGCACTGCAGCTTTCTCTTTGCTCCTTCTCTCTCTTGGACTCCTCACTCTGGAGTAAGCCCGCTGCCATGTTGTAAGGACACTCAAGCAGACATGTGGAGAGGGCCACATGCTAAGTAACTTAGGGTTCCAGCCAACAGCCATGAGATTGAGCCATCTTGGAAGTGGATCCTCCAGTCTTGAGATGAATGGAGCCCCCACTGACACCCTCACTGCAACCTCATGAGAGACCCTGATTCCTGACCCACAGAAACTAAAATAATAAATGCTTGTTGTTCTAAGCTGCTAAATTTCAAGGTAATCTGTTATGCAGCAATAGATAACTAATGCAGTGGGTTTCCGTCAGTATTGACAAAATCCAGACAAATAGAGAGATGGAGTATCACTCAATTAAATGGATGCTTATTGTTTGTCTCATCCATATCCGTTCTCCTTTCTTCTGCCCGCAGAACCATGGATTTCCTTTGGCTAAATTAACATCTTGTCTGGTCTCAGTTGTGCATTTTGAGTGGGGCTGACTCTAGTGTTAAGGGTTGTCTGTGATTGGTTTAAGCCAATGTATCCCATTTCTTGGCCACAGTGATTGGTTTTGGGATGGCCACCTCATCCCCAAAGAACCACTGAGGTGCAAGGAGATAATTTTTGAACTTTCTAGGGAAAAATTGCCTTCTCTTTTGGAGCAGTCTTCAGAAAATTCCTGCTTTCCTTTTCTGGAAAATGTGGTATGAGGATATGTGTGTGGATGCTCCTACAGCCATTTTGTGGCCAATAGGCAGTGTTCAGTATAGGGTACTACTGTTTTTGGGAGAGCAGAGAAGAGAGACAGATACCAAATCTTTGGTGATATTGTTGGTCTCACTAGCACAAGCCTTACCTGAAGCCTTCCTGTACGTGTTTTAGTCACATGAATCTATGAAATCTATTTATTTCTTAAGCCACTTTAATTTGGATTTCCGGTTCCATGAAACAAAGAGGTTCTTACCTGACACATGAACCCAAACCTGTCTGAATCCAGTGCTCACACTCTCCTAAACTGCCAAAAATTATATAATACTATACTGAACATGATCAATGAACTTATACTTAAAATTGTATCGGACACAGTCTTTTCCAACTTCATATTTAGAAACTCCAAGAAGACACAGAAAAATGGAAACTCATACAACCCTGAAAACCAAAACTCGTATGGAAACAGTTGTCAAAATCTGCAAGAATATTCCACTAATCATAAGACTGATGGAGCCAAATTGAGAACTACAAAATTATGGTTGACACATATTTTGATGTCTAGAAGAGCGGGTGCCTGATATCTGTAAACAGCGAAGGAGAAATCTTCTTTGCCTCCCCTTTGCAGCCTAATGACTACGTGCCAGTGGCTGGTCCCTGCTTTGTGGATGCTGATTGTCATGACAGAGCATTGCTGAAAAAGGTTTTTAAAAAATCTTTTTCTATTTTATGCTCAGGTAATTGGTTATTCTAGGTTATGCAATGGCTTAGGAAAAAAAAGAGAAAATTTCTTCAAAACAGTATTTCAAGATACCGTCCAGCCAATTGAGAGAGTAATTAAAGCAGAAAACTGGAGAATGAGACTATTTTGGCATAAAAGAACTGGCAATAAAATTAATTATGAATGTTGATACACTTTTTGAAAGACAAGAAATGTATTGTAGAAAACAAAAAGAAGCAGAATGGGAAGAAAAGCACGCTAAATCTTTCTCTTACATAGAGGAGTGTCAGCAGGTGCCATTTCATTCTAGTATTTGATAAATAATATTAATGTGAATAATAGTAATTTACAAATAAAAGTTATTAAGTCTTTATTATGTTCTAGGAACTATGCTAAGTATTTCACCAGGAAAATCTTATTTAAGAAATATACGGTAAATACACTTTTAACTAACATATATAATGCATCGTTAAGTCCAATAAATGCTATGATAGACCCAACTTGCCTGAGGGGCATATTGAAAAGAATGTATCTTTTTTTTTTTAATGAGAACGTTAAGTCTCAACAAGGTGTCAATTATTTGAAAATTTATATGTAAGTTCGTAATATCTGAATCAAAATCCAGTTGGGACTTTCAAGGGTCTTTCAAAATCATTCTCGAGTCCATCTGGAAGAATGAATGGGTGAGATTATCTAAGGACATTTTGAAAAAAGAAAAAATGATGATCCAATGACATTTTGAAAACACAGGTACTTGTCCAACCAAATCACAAGTGTTTTATAAGACAGTGATACTTGAAAGTGTGGTATTGGTACAGGAAACAAACAACAGAATAAAAGAAACACTACTGACTAAAACCTGACCGTATGGGTCATATAAGACTACAACAAAGAAAGCATCAAAAGTCAATGGGAAACAGGTAAATTCAAGAAGTTGTTAGAAAAATTGATTGTTTAGGGGGAAAGGAGCAATCTTCACAATTATATTATGCTCTCAAATACATTCCAAATGAATTAAAAAGATAAATGTGGAAGAAACCTGTAAAAACAAACAAAAAAAGAATAAAATGCAGATAAATATTTTTCTCAGTTTGAGATGGGATTTTTTCTGAGCACGAAACCCATAGAAGAAATTACATGAAAAGTACTAGTAGATTCAATTTTTAAATTTTTGTTTATTTTTATTTATTTTTTTGAGGAAGATTAGCCCTGAGCTAACATCCGTGCCCATCTTCCTCTACTTTGTATGTAGGATGCCCGCCACAGCATGGCTCAACAAGCGGTGTGTATGTCGGCCTCCGGGATCTGAACCGGTGAACCCCGGGCCGCTGAAGCGGAATGTGCAAACTTAACCGCTGTGTCACTGGGCCGGCCCCAGATTCACTTTAAAAAATTGAGAACTTTGAATAAGTTCTGGGTATCTAATGTACAGAATGGTAGAAAAAAATTGAGAACTTTGTACAACAAAGTACAATGCGCGAAATGAAAGGGCAAGTGGCAATTGGGAGGGGGATTTGCAAGAAATGCAGTAAAGATGAAAGGCTCTGCAACGCCAAGAAGTCTTTAAAAATCCAAGAGGAAAATGCATAAAGGGCGTGAAAAGTTGATTTCCAAAGTGAGACACACGAATAGTCTATAAGCATATTAAGAAAGTGTTCATCTTTAGTAGGCACCAAAGAAATGGGAACTGGGAAGAAAATGAGGCATAATTTACCAATCAAATTGGCCAATTAAAACATTTTAAGGTGTAGTGCCAGCTGGGGTATGATGAGCAGACACTCCTACGTGCTGCTGGTCGTTATATAAGTTGGTACAAATTGACTTTCGGGTCTCCAGTTATTCCTGTATAAAATTGGGATGATCACTTGTCTCTGTTATGACAGGGGTCAGATGAGATAATAAACGTAAGATCCCTCAAATGGTGTAGATGTTAGTTATTGACATTGGAGATGATGGCTGTGGAGTGGTGCAGAAAGATTTTGGAGGACGGAAGAGCAAGGTACTAATGTGTGAACTGGTCTACCGATTTGCATGAAGTCAAAAGGAATTGTGCGTGGAGGAGAAATGAGAAATGCCATTTCCTTTGTCTCCTGGATTTATGGATTTGGAAACAGAAGCTGTGTTACAAAGGCTCAGAGAGAAGGGACTGGTTGAACTTTCCTCACAATGGACGACACATTCAGGCTAATCCCAGGACAGCCATTAGGAATGAGGCTGCCATTCGACAATGGACCTCTTTCAACATCCCCGAACCAAAGCAAGAGACCTGTGCCTCCTGAACCCCTCTTCCCATTCTTCCTTTCTCATCCACTAACTTGGTTTATCCAGAAACCATCCCGGAAACACATTGTTGAAGAAGACAGCGCCATTTACAAATCATACCTGATTCCAAAGATATGAGCTGAGCCCACTGGCTCCAGGTAAAAGGCCTGGTCTTTCCTTCTACTCTGTTAGTGTTGGATTTTGTACAGCGGTGGCTGCTGTCTTGATTGGAAACATGTAAAATATACCCTAATCAGCTGTGACTGCCAATGTCTTGTCAAGAGAAGAAAGACTTTAAACGTCATCTGATAATGCATTGGTCTTCACAATGAGCTGGCATTCAATAAACACAGTTGAGGTGAAAGTTAGTAAAGCTGGTGATTCCTCCTCTCTGACATGGTCAAAGTAGTCTAGATGCTTTTGTACATCCAGAAATTAACTGGGCATCCCAAACCCTCTGTGTGCAGACAATCTGAGAAAGCAGTACCTCAGACTGAGAAGGTTTTCCAGATGTGGTGAAAAGCAACCATCTGCAAGGATGCTCAGGAAAACAATTGTGCTTGCACAAGTCCTCATTAGCATATCGGCACCTTAGAGTAACAGGACGTCAGTTGAAGACTGGAGCTTATATTTTGAAATCTGGAAGGAATTGCCAATTTGGAAGTGGTGATAGGTTTTTATTTTTCAGGAGGTGTTCCAAATTTGCTTTATGGACAGTCCTTCTATTTCTTTCGGAAGGACCATTTTGGAGAGCCCCATTAGCTGTGCAGATGCCAGGCAAATACTTCCCCACATTCTTGGAGAATCTCTAAGGACAGCAAAGTAACCACAATGCAGATGCTTCAGACTGAGATGTTAAGCTTACTTTCAGCAATATAAAATGGCTGTAGTGGCAGAACTGAGCCATTTTAAAGTTAAACTTTTTCCTAAATCTGAATATAGACTGCTGTATGTCTGGAAATTGTCTTTGGGTCTCGAGGAGTGGGTGGCTGTGTGCGATCTTGTTCGAGTCCTTGTTCACAGCTTGTGGTGGGTAGAGAGTGATTGTGGCAGGAAGGCCAGCCTGACATGTTGCATCAGAAGAAAGATGGATGAACTTTGACCCAGAACACCTCAGCTTCGCTGATGCCCCAGATGGGATGCTGTTAAAGTGGAATTTGGCTTGTGTACAGCTTAACGGTTAACCAGTTAGCTAGTTCACTAGCCTTCTTACTGGTCCCCTGCCTCGCTCTTACAGCTCCCTCCTCCGAATCTGTTCTTCATGGCAGCTAAAGTGATCTTTCAAAATGTTAGGGAGGTCATGTTGCCTCCCTCAATAACATTCTCTCAAAGCTTTCATCACGTTTGGAATGAAACCCAAACTCCTCACTACAACCTACAAGGCTCTTGATGATCTGATCTCCTGCCCCCATTTCTAAATTCAAATCCTATTTTCCCCTCCCTTTGGGGAGGAGCTTGTTTAGAGAAAAGATGGGCGGAACTTTAAAATTTTACACCCTATACTTGTATTTGTTAAAATATTTAATTATTGGACATCTATTGAAATTACATGTATAATTAAAATAAAAGGAGAAAGATGACACGTTATTGAATTTTGTAGTTTCATGCTGTTGGGACCACTAGGATATATCCGGGTTCCATTAGTTTCCACTCTAACCACCGGCAGCAGAATTACTGGGGCGGTGGGTGAGCAGAGTGCTGGACCTGTGGAGGCTCTTGACCATATAATCAGTCTTTAACGTAGGACCCTGGGAATGTTCAGGTCTGTCTATTAAATTGCTAGGATCACTGCCCCGTATGGTTCTGAGGTCACAGTTTGGGAAACGCTAAGATCGGGGAAAACCCAGATGTCTGACCATTGCTCTCTTTATCCTTGTTTATAACTGGGTCCAAGCCTGGAGATGTGTTTGCGTAAGGAAAAGATTCTTACCCAAGCAGTAGGCCATGAATAAAGCAGAGAAGCTATTATGTAGATATACAACCATTCGAAGTTGTTTTGCTTTGAAAGGAGTTAGGTTCTGTCTGAGCTCCTTACCGATTTCACTAGGATCATTAATGTTTTGCCTCAAACATCATTTGAAGAAATGGGTCGTGATGGGACAGTGAATGGGCCCATCCCAGCATGGGGCACCTGCATCGTCACATGCACGCGTCAAATCTGCTTGTTGAGTGTAAGTCAGAGAGCAGTAAAAATTGCAGCAGTATACCTTCTTGGGGACGTAGGTCTTGCTGCAACGACCCCATGGTTGCTCAGGATATTCTGGTGTCCTCAGGGTCAGATAAACCTTCTGTTCTGTTCCAGAAAAACCTCCTACACCAGGTTTTTTCAAAGTGTGTTCTGCAGACTAATCTCATTGGAGCGACCTGAGGGCACTTGTTGGAAACGCAGATTCCTGGATCCTGTCGCTGATCTGCTGAATCAGAATCTCTAAGAATGGACCCCAGGAGTTTGCATTTTAAATAAAATTTCCAGTTTATTCTAAGGCACTCTGAATTCTGTCCTATCGTTGTGCTGTCCACTCTGGTAACCACTGTGATAGCCACTGGCCACGTGTGGCTTTTGAGCACTCGAAATGTGGTGAATGCCACATATTAAAATGATAATATTTTGGATCTATTGGGTTAAATAAAATGTAATTTTAAAATGAGTATCACCTGTCTCTTTTTATGTGTTTAATATGGTTACTAAAAAATTTAAAATGACATATGTGGTGCACATTATAGTTCTATTGGACAGAGCTGCTATAGCATATCAATGTCTTATGAGCACTCATAGTGTTATTGGAAGGATGTTCTGGAAAGTCCTAAGAATGGGATGCTGAGTGAATGAGAGGAGCCCGCTTCAGAGCTTGGGGAAGGGATGTCTGGTTCATTTCCTAGATTTGAGGCTCAGATCAGCTGGAGACAGCAGCCAGAAGTCTCTGCAGAGAGGTGTCTTAGATGGCCTTCAAGAGCTTGGGTTTTCCTATTAACAGATCACATTCAAACACTTCCCCACAATGCGGTTTTGACCAAGACACGTCTCTTCTCTCATTTCAGGGCTCTTATCCTTAAAATGAATGATTCTAATAATGATACATAGTAATAGTTATGCATCGACGTAAGATTAAAATGAGAGAGCTTGTCTGGTACAGAGCTTGGGGCGTATCAACAGCTGCCCAGTGAGTGTTTGTAGTTTTTATTGTTGTCACTACTGAAATGAGGTCCAGTCCAGTCCTGCTCTTTTGGTCATCCTTTGGGTTCTTGGGTTGTGAGTGAGTGGAACTGGAGACCCCCACGGACCCGCAGGCCGTTACTGGTGTGCAGATGCACTGGGCTGCATCGCAGTCCTTTGGAGGAGAGGACTTCACAGCATCAGCATCTTTCCTTTAGAGAAGAAGCCACAAAGAAAAGGCAGAGGGATAAGATAATTAGAGAAAAAAAAAAGAAACCCAAACCCCAGGTGTAATCCCTTTTGCTCCCAGATTCCTATTCTTGGTTAAGCATGCCCCAACCCACCCCATACTCATCATAGTATTGGGCACCACATGAGTGCTTGTTAGGATGGGAGGGAGACAATTGATGGAGCTTTTTCCCACTGGGGTTTCTTCTCAGCCCCCACGTCTCTCTCCTGCATGTCGGGGTGGCCTTATCACAAAGAAATCACAAGACGGGAGTGTCCCAGCTGGGGACAGGTTTAATCAGTGCAGAATATCAGTGGGGTCTTCAAGACGTGGTGGCGGGTGAGACTGCCCTGAAATGGGTGGCCGATAGAGACGAGCGTGGTGAGGGCAGACTTCAGGGTTGGCATCCTAGTTCCACTGTTTAGCTCTGTGACCTATTTAACTTATCGAGCCCCGTTATCTTGATGAGTCTAATACTCTGCCTGCCGCATGAAAACACAAGCAGCTATCTTGGTGCCCAGCACACAGCAGGCCCTCAGTGAAATGCTCATTGTAATGATTCTGCCACTTGCCAGTTATCAAGTCTCTGAGCCTTGGGTTCTTCACCTGCAGAATGGGGGGAATCCATCTACTTCACAGATTTGAGTGAGGATTGATGTGATAATGCAGGCAGAGTGCTTGGCACGTTGTAGGTGGTAATACGTGCTCCCAGGGAAAGTCTGTTTTGCTTGCTTTGGCTTCCAGGAACAAAACCAATTTCCAGGCCAAAGCCCAAACTGGGAGAAATGGCAGAATCCTATAAGAGGAAGGAGGAGGGAGATGAGAGTGAGGGCCTTTTTGATTCCATTAGAGCTGGATGCTTAAGACTGAAAGGAGACTCGACGGGAGAAGGAAGGCCATATTTTGCACCACCCTCTGGATTCTAGGCGTGTTTGTGATGGCCTGAGGATCGGACCTGGTTCTTTGGGTCTGCATGTGTCTATGCTCCCTTCCGGACCGCCTGGCGCAGCCCAGTGACATGGTGTACATGTTGTCTTGCACGAAGAAACAAATTAAATTGTTATACAAAGAATGATCCCTGCTCTACCTACCTGACAGGGTTGTTGATGAACCAAAATGAGATAATATGCACGCCGGTGTTTTGTGAAATGCAAATGGAAGTAACTGTTAGCAACGCGTACCTGGCTGGGGCTACGCAGCTTTTCGGTCGAGCAGCTTAACCCAGGGTGGCAGAGCGTCTCCTGTCTTAGCAATGCCAGGTCCCTCGTTAGTGTTTTCTGGTGCTAACGGGGCTGCACTCATTCTTGGCTGTTGACCTGGGGGGTCAGTCCTCTGTCACTCTGCGTCTTGCCGTCTTGCAGAGACGGAAACTCACTTCTCGGTGAAGCTTTGCAAAATTCCCGGAATCAAACAGACCTCGCCGGCCACAGGATTGAGCCACTAGCTGGGGGGGAGGAGTGGCTCTGGGGCTCTCTGAGGACCATCTCTGCTGCAGGCAGGAGGATGCACAAATGTCTGATTAAGAAGACTCCGGGTTGGAGATGAATCACTGGGGCAAAGCTCTGTCTAAATATCCTCTTGGAAACGGATCTTTATTCCAACACTGGTGTTTCTTCTGTAGCCTTGACGTAAGATTCCAATTCATCTGAATTTAGTACATTTCAAGGGTTTTTTCAATAGCAGCCATGTGAGGGAACGGGTTGACCTTTAATTTATAATCCTCGTGTCATAGGGTTTAGCAGAGCTTAACCTGTGTTGGTTGTGGTTCAAAACTGTCTGCCTTGCTTTGGAAAAGGCTGGTGTCAGTTTGAAAAAAAAAAAAACAAATAAAAAATAGGAACCAAGCAGGATAATCAGCCTCCGTTGCAAAAGGCAGAAGAGGACTCGACACGGAAGGGAGAACTGTCCAGAAAGAAGAAGGAAATCTGAGATGTGGATCAAGTTCTGAATAACGAGCAAGATGCCGATCGGGTCAATAAAAAGGTTTGTGGCTATCGGTAACTTAGGGGCAGACAAATGGAGCCAAAATGATATCAAGGACCAGAAAGAGACCAGACTGATGAGAGAGGTCGAGAGGGCTCGTCAAGAACAGATTCAGCACATTTTGTATTCAGCATTAATTAAGATGCAGGTTGTTCATGCAAATGCCCTGATGCACAACTCAGATGTCCCCCCTGGGATGAAGCCTCGTTCCCCCGGCTGCTGGGAGTGTTGCCCAGGATGACCGTCAGCTGTCAGCCCTCTTTGAGGACGGTCTCAGCTAAGAAGAGCTGCCTCGCCCAAGGTGATACTTCTCCCTGGGACACGCTCGTCTGGGGCTTGACCAGTGCACGGATATAAAGCCCTGTGCCTTTGCCCGGCTTGCGACAAACCTCATGGCATTTCAGCTCCAGAGTGGAGCTGCCTGAGGCCTTCGCTGGGCCTGCATCACAGCTTCATTTCTCTCTGTCCAAATCCTGCCTCCTTC
The DNA here is from genome assembly GCF_021613505.1 of Equus quagga. NCBI lineage: Eukaryota > Metazoa > Chordata > Mammalia > Perissodactyla > Equidae > Equus > Equus quagga. Next base: position 8,462 of record NW_025800627.1, on the reverse strand, counting down.
CCCAACTTTCGGTGGGTCTTGTTCTCTAAAACACCTCCCCCTCCCCGCCAAGTGTCCTGCCCACTAATCTTCATTTCAGACTCTGCAACCAGAGACCCACTTGCCCCAAGATGCTATTTGGCACCAAGTTTCTAAGTTCAATAAAAAGTATTGATAACAAAGATGCTGAGCTTTTGAACAAAGACTGCATCCCCTTTGTATTCTTATAAGGGGAAACAATAAGTGGCGTGGTAGGCATAACAATGGTCCCGTGAATAGGTTACCTGACATGGCAAAGGAGAATGAAGGTTGGAGAGGAAATTAAGGTTGCTAATTAGGTGAACATAAAATGGAGAGATTATCCTGGATTATCCGGGTGGGTCCAATGTCATCACGAGGATGCTTAAAATTGAAAGAGGCAGACGAGGAGGGTCAGAGAAAGAGATGGGATGACGGAAGCAGGGTCAGAGAGGTGCTACATTGCTGGCTTTGAGGATGGAGGGAGGTGGCCACTAGCCAAGGAATGTGGGTGGTCCCTAAAAGCTAAAACACCCCAAGAAAACGGATTCTCCCTTAGCGCCTCCAGAAGGAAAATAGCCCTGGCAACACCTTGATTTTGGTCCAGGGAGACCCACACTGGACTTCTATAGAAATGCAAGATAATACATTTGTGTTGTTGTAAGCCACTAAGTTTCTGGTCATTTGTTACAACAGTCCTAGAAAATTACTAACGTGGTATGACATTTCCTGGAAAGCGGAAGGAAAATATGCATCGAAAGCCATAAAAATATTTCTAACTTTTTACTCCTCAAGTCAGTATGCAATTAAGGACTACCTCTGAAATTTATCATAAGGAAATAAGCGAGGGAAAAGGCCCATGCTTGGTAGTAATTATAGCATTATTTGGATGCTGCCTCTGGGTAGATTATTAGATTGCTGAATTTTAATTATGAAAGCCAAGTTGAATGTGATGTTGTCAAACATTTCAGATCCAAGAGAGTGGAGAGTACTGTGGGTGGGGTGCATTCTCCAGGACTTCTCAAATTACACCGTGAATATACCCACACAGTTCTGGAGGAGATTGTGGGGAATATGAAAGCTATTGGAAAAGGCAAACCTTTTTTGTCTTAGGACTTTCCAGACTCTTTGGCTGATTTCAAGGAGTTTCCATCAACTTTCTTTCTTGCGGTTTCCTTCACTAGACCTTTCTGCTCCTGAAACAGCTCCTTACATTTGAAAATGCAGGCTGCCTTTTGGCCTGAGATCAACATGAATAATACCTGAAATGATACATAATTAATCACTCGGCACATCAATATTGATCCGCAATATTGATTCCTTAAATATTTCAGAACCAGTGTTTTTATTTATATATAGGTGTGCGTGTGTGGGTACGTATGTAAAATATAAATATGTACTAGTAAAAAAAAAATCCAGACCATTAAATCTTTTCCTGGAGTCTGGTGCCCACTTTTTGAGAAGGCCAACTATGCTTCCACAAAGTGTAAACGTTCTTTCAAAATTCACCGTCAAGTCATAGGATCTGAAGTATAATGGGACAGGGAAGAAATAAGAGCAAACCAAATGGAGAGGCTATCGCGTGGGAGTAGAGAAATGTCTCCATGCCTGCTTATTGTGCTGTAACCCAAGTGTCTGATGGGACACCAAGATTTCCTCTTTTTGTATTTCATCCAACAAATATCTACATTGGGGTCTCCTCCTTCCTTGCCTCCCAGCATCTCAACTGACACACACAAAAATTTGAGAACCATTGCCTTCCTCTTAAAATTATAGGCACTCAGCTTCGATCCAACAGATTTGGACTCAAAAGGCCTGAGGTTGGGTGTAGGAATCTGAATTTTTATCTGGCACTGCGGGAAACTCTGATTTCGGGAGTTTGTGGACTACGCCTTATGAAACTGCCCTTCTGGAATACCAAAACAACTTCACGGGCAGGATATCTTTGTGAAAGCGGGCGAAGAATTGACCTTCATCATCAGTAGGGAGTTGGGGACCTTTCCTTCGCTTCCTCTCCAGGGAGCTGTACGAGTTAATCTGTTCCATAAATAAAGTCTCGGTTGCAAGTCAAATATTTGTTTCTGACATGGAACAGTCGAGAGCCCCTTTTCTATCAAGCCTCATCATGACACTCATTGGAATGGTGCCGATGAAAAGTGATTGCGCTGAGGGAGATTTTTATTATGTGATTTCGACTAACAAAGGGAAGAGAAAAATCCAATTAAATTCCAGGAAGGAAAGACAGAGACTGATCATAACGGAGCCATATTGTTCCAAGTAGGTTCCCCTGCCAGAGCAGAGACACTAGGCAGAGCTCACTTATCAGCAGACAGTTGGGGACGGAGGGAAATTGGCCAGGAGACCAACAAAAGGGGATCGTGGCCACTCAGAGAAGGGAGTGACTGAGGTCGGAAAGACAGGGGCCAAAAGTCACAGTATTTCAAAAAATGCACAAGATTCAGAAACCTAATTGTAAAAAATGATTTTCATATAATACAGACTGTTGATCCTGACTTTTCAGCCTGAGGCTAAGAATAGAGAGTACTGAACTATCTAAATTCATCATAGCAAGAAAAAGTATTTCCTCTTTTTTAATTTCACCCAGCAATATCTACCTTGCTGAACACTGACAGAGGGATCTGTGGGTAGGGATGGGATTTCTGACTTATTAAGGAAAGTAATTGATAATAAGGATGGGGATGGAGGTGATAGAGAAGATTAAGATGATGATGACAACACTTTACACCTGTGATAGGTCCACTTGGCAATGGATGGGGACTGAGTTGGGGGCTCTGGATACTGTAGGATATGAAAGGTCCATGTTCATGCCATGACAAGAAAGAGGCTCCTGGGACAATAGACTGGAGGTGGAAGGACTTTATGGGGAGCATATCCTGGTGCCTGGAACGTTTCATTGGGGCTGGAATGTCCCCACTGGTGGAATCTGAGCAGGGAGCTGCGGTACCAAGTAGGGATGGGTCTTCGTGCTTCCAATGAGAAGAGGTGGAGTCAGGAGCCTACAGAGCCTGTGGTGGGTGGTGCCCTCGGGACTTGAGAGGAGAGGCCTCGAGCATATTTGCTTCCTAGAAACTGGGTCTGGGGAACTGCTGTGTGCTCATCGATGCTTCTGCAACCCTAGAGGGTGAGGAGGATCTCAGGCTTGGTAAACAACACACTTGAATGACCAGGCTTGGGGTCAACCTGAGTACCAGCTAGCGTATCTCTAATGTCTCAAGGTTCATGTCCTTGATCTCATTCGTTTTGCGTTTATGATAAAAAGCACATTTCTAATCAAGATAGTAGATGCACATTGCAAAGCAATCCAAATTATACACAGGGCTTGAATGAAAAGCAATTCTCCGTTCCCCAACCCTTCCCACTGCTGAGTCTTTATCTTCAGAGCCAACCGTTCCTTTGGCTGCTTCTCCTGGGTCTGGAGCATCATTTGATGTTCAGAGGTGCCACTTGCAATGGCGTTTATTGTGTGGAAACACTGGGTCCAAGATGGGAGCTATTGGACCCTGGCTGCTCTCTGATGGGGGCAGAGCAAGGATGCCACACTTCGTGTGAACTTCTGATTTTTGGGATTAACAACATTTTTCTTGACTGCAATGATAATGGCATACCCAGCAATAATAAGAGTAATAATGATAATACTGGAGCAACCAGCACTGATTGAGCACATAGTCAGAATCAGAGGAAGCTGGCTAAATAATTTACAGAGATGAACTCTTTTTTGAGCTTCTAAGAAATGCTAGAGACGATCATCACATTTTTCATATGAGGGAGTTCAGGCACAGATGGATTAAATATATTTCTCTGATCACTCCAGTAGCTTATGGAGGCAAGATTTGAGCCCAAGAATTCTGATGTCTAAGCCCATGCTTTCACCCTTCTTTCATTACTTCTCCATTGACAAATGAAGAAACAAAAATCTGAGACGTCAAGTGATGAACCCATGGTCATACAATTGGGAGGTGATGGAGCTCATTCTAGAAGCAAGGTCTTCAGGCTCAAAAATCCTGGGCCCTTTCCAACACGCTCTTCATAGTCTAATCGATGGATGAATTCCTTTGATCCAGAAGAACTTTTGAAGACTCCAAGGAAATTAGAGAATGAAGTCCAAGCAGCTGGCCCCTCCCTGGTGTGCTTAAGTAAGCTGCAGAGAAGGCCAGGCCATCCATTTTCAGGAACAGCCTAATGATCACCCAGCAAGACTACTTACGGATGTGGTTCATCAGGCCACCTGGATACACTAGTGCAAAAAGCTCACAGTCCGTCTCAGGCTGATGGATTGCCCGAGTTATTAATACGGAAAAGGAGGGAGATTTACTTTCGGTGGTGGAATTAAGGTGCTTCAGTGCACCCTGGACTAGTTGTTTTAAAATAACAGGGGACCGAGTTTCTCTTGGAAAAGGACTTAATTTTTATTGAAAACCTACCACCTTCAAATGACTGGGAAGTTGAAGAACTATAAAACTGTCAAACAGCCCCATTATTAAAAGCTTTATTTGACAAATCTTCCACTGCTGGGGTAACTCGTGCGTTTTCCCTCCTCTCTCGCAAGAAATAAAACCACTCGCTTATGCAAACTGCTGACAAGGAATGGAAACAAATGGACTTCTAAACACGAACAGAGACCCCCCCCCCCCCCCCCCAGCCCCTTGCTGCAGCCTAATGGAAGTTGTAGCCCTTCATAAATCTGGGGCCAGCCGGACAGAATGGTAGTTCCACAAGTTCTCATCTTAGTGGGTTCAGAGCGGAGGAAAATGTCCTTGTTTCTGGAAGGCTCTGTGTAAGTGGGAGGGATTAGGCATGAAGAAATGCTTTACTAATACAGTCCTCTTGTATCCATGTTCTACTGATGCCTAAACAAATAACTACAAGTGTAGAGACTTCAAACAATTCACATTTATTAGCTCATGATTTCTGTGAATCGGGGGTTCAGGAATAACTTAGATGGGTCTTTTGTTTAGGATCTCAGGAGGCTGCAATCAACATGTCAGCCAGGGCTGGGTTCCCATCTGAGTGCTCAGCTGGGGAAGGGTCCATTTCCCCATTCGTCTGGTTGTTGGCAATGTTCAGCTCCTGGGTATCGGAGCGGAAGTTTTTATTTTTTTTTCTGGCTGTTGTCCAGAGGCCACCGTCAGCGCCTGACCCTGCAGTTCCTTGCCACATGAACTTCCCCAACACGGCCACTTACTTCCTCAAGCCAGAAAGAAGAGTCTCTATTGAGCTGGTTAGCAAGATGGAGTCTTATATAATGCACCTAGTTACGTAAGGGACAGCCCATCACCTCTGCCATATTCTCTTGGTTAGGAACGGGTCATGGTCTTGCCCACACTCAAGGAGAAAGGATTATGCAAGGATGTGAATACCAGAAGGTGGGCATCCTGGGGGTCACCTTAGAATCTTCATCACGCCTCCTTAACCCACCTCCGTGGGCTGATCAAATTGAGTATGTTTAACCTGAGTTTCTGGAAGAGAAAGCAGGAAGGGAAGAAAGAAGGAAGGGAGGAAGGAAAGAAGGAAGCAAGAGAGACCTATTTATGTGGTGCTTTGTACGAATAAGAAAGCAGTTGCCCTGTTTTAGAATACTGTCAAAAGAAGAAACGAAGTCCTTTTCTTGGCCAGGTCTACTTCTGATTCTGTATAATAATAAATGAGGTATAAGTTTTAGATCTCTAAGCCAATCTGATAGGATTCACAGAGTTTCAGGGTGCTAATGAGCACCTTTAATACAGAGTAATTATCATTATGATTTATATGTAGCTTGCATGGTTTGGAAAGTTGTGTCTACCAATCCATGTTTGGACTTTCTTATCAACCATCGTTTTCTGCGTGCCCACTCTGCATATGTTTGATCACTTAGAACACTGCACTTCTTAAATAAATGTTCAGTGAATAAGTATGGGTGGATGTTTTTCTTTTAGGGCAAGTGGGTGAGCAGAGAATTAGGAGGGAGACAGGAGGGGAGACACAACCAAGGATGAAGGGAGATACACAACCAACATTCTCCCACACGGTCAACATAATTCGGGGTTTCTCAGTCTTGGCACTAGTGACATTTGGGGCCAGATATTTCTTTGTTGGGGGGAGGGGTAGAATATTGAGCAGCGTCTCTGGCCTCCACCTGCTAGATGCCAATAGCACACCCACCCCAACTCTCTCTAGACTTTGCCAAGTCTTCCTTGGGGAGGAGAGAAAAATCTCCCGCAGTGAAGACACCCTGATATAATTCTAGCACAAAGTAAATGACATTGACATTTTGGGTGGTTCCAGTTGTTTTACCTGGGCCCATATACAATTGTTTAGGCTTTTGCAAAAGCCAGAACCATCTCATGGAGTGCCCCTCTTGTTGGGAGTCGGTATAGCTGCCTAATGACACGAGCTTTGCAGTTTTGCAGGTGGACATTCTAGTATTCGAATCCTGACTCTGCCCCTTGTGAGCTGTGTGACAGGGGCAAATTTAAAAAATTGCCTCTGCTCTAGTCTCCTAATCTGACGGGTGGAGATAAGAACTCTCTGGCTGCTGTGGCAACACCTTGTATAGGTACAACACTTAGTGTAGGAGTCCTGTGCAAAAAAGACGTGCAATGTGTTGGTTATTCTTGCTGCCTTTAGGATATTTAGACGTCTGGGCCATCTTAGATTGGTCATTTTCTTCCTTCACTTCTTCTTGATTTAGGATCTTGTTGGGATGGAACAACGGGAACACAAGAGTCTTACCCGTGGGCTCAGCTACCTTGCTCAGCGGTGGAGATGATCGGGACATAGGGCGTCCAACTTTGATTAGGAGAGGAGGCATGTTGTGGGGGGTGGTGACAGTGATATCCAGATGTCCTCTATCACTGGTGGTATCTTTCTGTGGTTACATTCCTAAGATCTCCCTCCTTTCCTCCTAGGGAATCTTGCTTTCCACTGGTTACAAACTAATCTTTATGATCCCATTGATAGGAAGTATTTTCATGCGTTAAGCCATAATGCATTAACCCGTAATGTATACGTGTTATTCTAGTAAAATATACATGACATGAAATTTACTATTTCAACCATTTTTAAATGTACAGTCATGTGGCATTAAGGATGTTCACATTGCGGTGCAAACATCACTGCCATCCATCTCCAGAACTCTTCATCGTCCCTAACTGAAACTCTGTATCCATGAAACCTTAGCTCCCATTCCCCTCTCTCCAACCCCTGGCAACCACCATTCTGCTTTCTGTCTCTATGATTTCAATGGCTCTAGGAACCTCAGATAAATGGAATCATACAATATTTGTGCTTTTTTGACTGGTTTCTTTCACTTAGCATAATTTCCTCAACGTTCATCCATGTTGTAGCACGTGTCAAAATTCCTTCCTTTTTAAACTGAATAATATTCCATTGTATGCATATGCTATATTTTCTTTATCTGTTCATGTGTTGATGGGCACTTGGGTTGCTTCCACCTTTTGGCTATTGTGATTAATGCTGCTACGATCATGGGTGCACAAATATCTGCTTGAGTCTCTGCTTTGCCATCTTCTGGGTATATACCCAGAAGTGTAATTGCTGCATTATATGGTAATTCTATGTTTAATTTTTTTGAGGAACTGCCATACTGTTTTCCCCAGCAGCTGCGCCATTTTACATTCCCACTAGCAATGCACGAGGGTTCCAATTTCTCCACATCCTTGTGGTTTTGATTTGCATTTCCCCAGTGGTTAGTGATATTGAGCATCTTTTCATGTGTGTATTTATATTTTAATAAAGAATTTTGGAAGACTCCAAACTTCCTGTGGAATTTCAGGCAGCTATGATGGAGAGACGATTTTAGACAGTGGGACCTCCCCGGTTCCAAATACCCCAATGTCCAGAAGTGCACACCATGCCTGTTTACTGCCTGCACGAGGTCATTCCCAATGCTCTAGGCTGTGAGAACTCCCCCGTGTAAGCTCTGCTCCTTCATCTTGGTTATAAACTGATATTCCGCCTACAAAATCTGCTGAGGAAAACACGGCCAGCTGCCATCTCTTTAATATTTAGAAATCTGCCTTAATAAATCCTAGCTCTTCCCGCACGTTGCTATCTGTATTCGTGGCCTCCAGTTTTCTGGGAATTCAGGGGGATGGTTTCTTATCTGTTAGCTTGTCAGAAACAGGCGCGAGGACAATCAAATGTTCATCTATTCACATCTGGTGTTCTGCGGGGAACAGCGTTTAGACCCCTACCGTGTTTAACTGTATAAACGGTTTCTATCTATCATCTAAATCAGAACTGCTTACGTGCAGAGCAAACTGCATCAGATAGAGACCCACACAGGATTGGTGTGGGGGAGGGGGCAGAGTACCTGCCCTCTGTGAGCACTGGGAACTTGCAGAATCCTCTTCACAGTCCTTTCTTACTTTTTCCATCCTGATTCTTAGTTGCTGTTTAGCTTTCAATCACTGTGCTGTGTGATGCATGTTTGTGCGTGTGTGTCT
>NW_025800626.1:0-5799 GCF_021613505.1 Equus quagga | reverse complement strand
GGGGGCACTTGGGCGAGGGGCACTTGGGAGGGGGCTGGCACTGCTGCTGGTGCTGCTGGGAGGACATCTCAGCGGGAGGTGAGTGAGCCTGGATGGATTAAAGGAAATGTCAGTGCAAAACATTGAGGCCAGTGTCTCCTCTATGAGTGGTTTTATAAAGCCCTTCCTCCTAATACCAGCTGCTTCCTGAGCTGTGGCCTTCAGGAGAAAATGGGAACCACTCTCAAGTTAAACTGACGTGGCAAGACATTTCCTTTACTCAGCCCTCCTTCCTAAACCAATGATGATACCTTCTAACTGGGCCCCAGGTCTGTCTGTCTCCATAGAAACATGGACGCAAATATGCCCAAGTGGGTAATGACTCCTGGAGAATGTCTCTGGGCATGTGTGCATCTTTCAGGATAAAGAGTAGAGGGGATGCTGAGAGTCAGGGCTCTGGTGTGTCACAGACCTTGATGTTACAGACCACAGAGCTTCCTTACTCACTGTCCCCACACTGTCCCCAGCTGCCCTCCAAGGTCCTCTTCTTGCTGTCTCTACATCAGACACCTCTGCTTCCCCCTTCTTCACTATAGTCTGAGCTCATCTGCCCAACACTCCCAGCTAAGGTTCTGTCCCCTTCCAGACACTCACCGATGCAGAGGAGGCAGGAGAAGGCTGTTCCTGAGGAGGCTGTGGGTGAGGAACCTGGGGCAGGCGCCCTTTTATCCTGTGCTGGGTTTGTGATACACGGCCTGAGCATGCAGCTGCTTTCACAACCGGGGGAGCGTGACAGTGCCACACACTTCCTAATTGCCTCCCTCCAGTATCTTCCTGGACAGCAGACTAGAGTTCTATTAAAGTGGAACCAGGATATCCTTGTGACTGCCCAATTACTTCCCACTCCGATCTGCCCTGGACCAGCTGCTGCCCCTTTATTCATTCACTCACTTAAACACCTTGACACAGGCTCTGTCATTTTTACTTCACACACCAGTAATAATATACAGAGCTATATGATACCATTCTTCCCTGAGTACCTCACAGCCTAAATGGACCATCACTTAGATGAGTAAATATATTGGGTCTGATGGGCTATTTGGTATCACAGAAGTGCTTACAAAGACCTCAAACCTAAGATTCCAGCTTTTGGAGGTCAATCCCCCATTACACTCTAAGTCTCAAAGGGTGGTAGAGCCTTTAGCTGTTCTCTGGAGTTGACAATTGGACAAGATCATTGTCCTGTGGGAGTGTGATGTCTGGAGTAAGGGATAAAAGTTTGGAGCCAGTTCTTGTCAAAGACAGAAAGGTTCCTAAGAGGACCTCTTTGTCCCCATATGGCACCATGGGGAGCAGCAGAGGAGTTAAAGTGAAGAAGGGACTTACAACTCTAGATGTGACAAGATTCATATTTGATATTATTGAGAAGGAGGAGGGGGCCAGTCCAGTGTCACAGCAGGTAAGTTCACACGTTCTGCTTTGGCAGCTTGGGGTTTGCTGGTTCGGATCCCGGGTGCAGACCTATGCACTGCTTGTCAAGTCATACTGTGCCCGGTGTCCCACATAAAAAGTAGAGGAAATTGGACACGGATGTTAGCTCAGGGCCAGTCTTCCTTAGCAAAAAGAGAAGGATTTGCGGCAGATGTTAGCTCAGAACTAATCTTCCTCAAAAAATAAAATAAAATAATTTTAAAAAAGAAGGAGGAGGAGGAGAAGTGGGAAGAGGCGGTGGAAGATGGGGAGAAGAAGATCCAGTTCTTCACTGTGGCTCCATTGCATCCTCATCTGCCTACCTGTGGGACGTGTGCTATTGATTCTAACTCTGTAGAAGTTGATGGAAGGAAATGGCTCATGTGCTTGGAAGAGTTGAGGAAAAAGTGTGCAAATGATGATAATGAACCATTTTTCAAAATGGTTGATAATGGTAAGGTTGATGATGCTGGAGGTGATACGTGTAGCTCATTTGATAGCATAGACCTCATAATGGCTAAGCTTTACGTAAACTGAATACTGTCTTCCCATTTGATTCAACTGTGGTGTTACAAATGTATTCCTCATCAAATTTGGTCTCAAATATAATAAAATATATTACATTATATTCACCAAAAAAAATTATCATTGGAACTTTAACCTTCACGTACTTAAATTTAATTGAATGAAATTAAATAAAACTTCATCACAGCTAATGTAATATATTACATTCTGATTTTCTGTAAGCCTAAAGGACTGGCTACCTGTTTTTAGATACAAATTAATAGTAAAGGCCACAGTTTCCTTTTTCTCTCCAATCTACAATTTACTCATTTTGAATCAGTGATTCCAACAGTTCTTTCAAGTTATGTGTGCAAACCTGAATGGTCCTGGACATGGAGATGGGTGTCTGATGGTGGGCACAGGAGAGCTGGGCAGGTTTCCATGTCCTCTCTGCTTCAAAACAAGATCCCGCTTCCACTCTGGGTGTGCTTTACCCCCGGTGTCACAGGTAGGATGAACACTAAACAAATATTTATGTTTGTGATGACTGAGCCCTAAGGCAAACTGCAGGGGTTTGCAGGATGGACAGGAGGAGAACTGACTTTGTCTCAGGGTTCAAGCCTAGATGCAGAAAGGAAGAATTAGTTTTCTGTGAAATGTGGTTTTTCAGAAATAAGTCCAGAGGCCATTTTTAATCTCAAGGATAAGCGATTTTGAATTGCTGTGGGGCTACACCTTGTGTGTAACACATGCCCCCCGGTCAGTGCGGCTCAAACCATTCCAGAGCCTGTTAGCAGAAGTGCTTGCCACCTCCACCCCAAGTCCCTGTCTTAGTCCCTGTCTCCACATCCTGATGTTCTCATTCTTTTCCTCCCTGAGATGGAGCTCCTTCATCTCACACCGTCCTCCTGGAAGCTGCCCCACCTCACAGTCCACCCTTTGCTTCTCAGAGCAGAGTTCACAATGAGCCTGAGGTGACAGAAGACACTTGAACATACAGCCCAGAGCATGAGGCGACTCCAAATATGCTGTAGTCCGAGGATGTCTTAGTAGGAATCTGGGACATCACATGGGGAAGAAATTTTCCTGGTTGGCCTACGATGAGGATTTTGTGGCCTAATTACACGTGTGTTAGCTCTGGAACAGGAAGCACTTTATCCAAGGCCCGGCTCCAGGGTGAGCCTTCTGAGCAAGGCATATTAGTAATAAATGAGCAAACAAAGAGACGAGGGTCAGCCCTTCTCCTGAGCAATTTATGACCGATGCTGTGAAGAGAGGAAAATGAGATGAGCAAGGCCGAATGTGGCGTGCTGGGGAGACAACTACTCCTGGAGTTCACAGCCTTTAGTTCTCTTGTTATCAGATTTCAGGTACACAGATCTGGATTAACAATAATCCTTGGTTTGTGTACATCATTGGTCCATGCAAAGCCCTCTTAGTTAATTTACCTTCTGCTTATCTGACTATATATTATTCAAATAACAAACACACAAAAATCAACCCCCAAGTGAAAACCAGAACTTTGATAGTAAGTTATAGGTACCTACTTACTTCTCCCACATGCATTCCCCTGCCTGTCCCAGCTAATGTAACTACCATCCTGAATCTTATATTTATCATTCTTTGCTTTCTTTTTTATATATTTTTGTCACATTTATACTTATTCCTAAAAATCACTATTTAAAATTTTTTGTTATTTTTAAGTCAGATTTCTTGAGGTATATTTTACATACGGAAAAAAACACCCATTTAAGTGTACAATTCTATGAGCTTCAGGAGGAAGGGCTAGCAATAGGAGGCTCAAGTCCATGGGAGAAAAGACAGTGGATGATGTCCCTCTCCCAGTCACACTCCAAGATCAGGCTGAACCTTCAGAGGGGCCCCGAGCGTGATGTGAGCACCACTTCCGTTAGGCTGATCTCTTCTCTCTGTATTTTCATCCAGACCAGGACACCACTGGGCAATTACATTAGGACACCAGTTGTAAGCAGGAGGTCCCAGGTACATCAGGAGGCAGAGTAGCCTACTTTTGTCGTTTTGTCCAAGGCTAGCCTCATCCAACAAAGCTGATGAAGACAGAAATGAGTTTCCAACTATTTTCTCCCTCTTCATCCTCACCACTGAGTCCGCGTGAAAAATAGTGTCCTTTTCATCACTCATGTTTTCTCCTTCTGACCCAGTGTCTAATTGTGGGATTCTCAATGATGTGAGAGAAATGGCCTCAAGGGGGTCAAGAACCTCTTCTGGAGACAGGAGGATGTCAGTGAGGGCGTAATTCCTTCCCCAACTGTCTCCACCTCCTCCATACTGAGCTAACACTCTGAAGGCCCACCACAAATCTTTCCTCCACAGGGTCTTGAAATAACTCATGGGATCTCTATGCTTTAGTGTGGGTGAGTTCTACAGTGAAGTGAGAAAAATGAAACTGTCCAAAGCAGGAAGCCAGTCGTATAGGTTTTAATGGTCATAAAAAAATAAGACACATTTCCTATTAAAAAAAAAAGACTTCATTCAAAGTATCATTTAATTAACTGTGTGTACTGCTTTACTACCTGCTTTTTACCAGTTAACAATAGGCTATGAACATTTTTCTCTGTAAGAAAATATAAATCCATGATATACCATTGTAATTATAAAAATTATTTAAATTATATATGGATTATTAGTTTATAGACCTAATTATGCATTTCTTTGACTATAGCTAGATAGTATAATAGATTCAAACATGCAAATAGTTTTGAGTCTGGATGAATTCACTAAAAAAACCATACACATTTTCAGTTCTAGTCAATTTGTTTATTTGCCCATCAGCACCTAATGTGGCTCTGCTCCTTTCATGAATGAAAACTCATGCTTCTCCCTGGGTACCACGAGTCATCCAAAGGGCTCGCTTCCCCCAGGCAGAGCTCCACACCAGTCCCCCATCTCATTGCCATGAGCTCAGGAGGCATAGTGGACTATATCTGAAGATCATGGCCACTGGGGCAGCCTGGAGACATTGTATGCATTTAATTACATTTATCACTTGGAATTTGTTTTATGATTTATTCATTTGTCTGTTTGTGTATATGTCTTGGTAGACTGGTAAATGCAAGAACAGAATTCTTTCATAGACAAACTTGTCCCCAGGAAAGTACATGAGACAGAATCTGAACCAAGGCATGTGAGCTAAAAGAAGGAAGGATGGAAAGGAGAGGGTCAGGCTCACAGACGGCCCCAGGCAGAGGTATGTGGACAGTCACCATGCTTCCTGGTTGAATCTCATTAGTTGGACATTATGCAAGTGCCCAGGAAAAAGGAGGGAAGCCTAGTCCCAGGGGTGTGCCAGACTGTCACCCTCTCCCTGATTGGGAAACCAGCAGCATGCATGGGCATGCATCATGAACCCAGAACAGGATAAAAGGGATCCTGCCCTGGGCTCTTCATGCACAGCCTCCTCAGGAACGAGCCACTCCTGCCTCCTCTGCATCCGGTGAGTGTCTGAGGGGAAGGGACTCTAGCTAAGATGCTGGGAAAGAACCCCAAGGTCATAGCTGAGGAGAGGGAAACAGAGGGATCTGGAATGAAATCCCAGAAATAGGACTGCAAAGAGGGCAGCAAGGAGGGAAGTGAGGGCCAGGAAGCAGTCCCTGTGGGCTGTGACAGGAATTCTGGGACCTACAAAGGCCACAGAAACGCATGATTCCTTCCCTTGATCTTTCTATTCACGTCCACACATGTTTCCTGTGACATCCATCCTTCAGAAAGCTTTCTGCAAATGCTGCATCCCCTGTGTGTTTCCTTTAAGATGCAAAACGCTGGATGCCCACTTAGATTGGCAGCACTGGGTGCTGGGTGGAGAGCAAA
>NW_025800625.1:0-1521 GCF_021613505.1 Equus quagga | reverse complement strand
GAGAATGATGAGCAATGTACTCACCTCATTAAAGGTGGCAACAATAAAGAAATAATTGGCTGAGATAAGAATCAGAGCAAGAAAGGGAAATCAAGGAGGACAGCTCAGAGAAGTGATTGATTATATTGACACCTTGAAAAGATAACTTAGCACAACATGTCAGTAGCAAAGAATATGCTACTCCCCATGCATATGCTACAAGTACTAGCACAGCACAGAGTTTCTGTGACCTCGAAACTGTGTAGCACAGAGGGTTGCAAATGGTCACAAAGTGGTCATAGGCCATCACAGCAAATGGAATTAATTCAGTCATCACAAAGGTGCAAAAGAAAAAGAATTGCCCCATATGTTCTGAAAACAAAATGGTTCTGTCTTCTGCAAGTAGGATCACCAGAATCTTGGGTGTAATGATGGAGGAATAGCAGAAATTCACAAATGAGAAATAGCTTAGATAAAAGTACTTGGGGATGTGTAGTTTGGGGTTAGTTTTGATAATCACAATCATTCAAAGATTTCTTACCACACTGAAGCTGTAAATGACCAGAAACATCACAAAGAGGGGGGTTAGCAGTTCTGGGAAATATGAGAAGCCCAAGAGGGAGAATACGGCCCTAGCAGTTATATTTCTCTGTTGCAAATATTTTTCCTGATGGTAGGATCTGAATTTCAGTCTTAGAAATAATACATTATGGAGAACAATTGGCACGTGAAGCATGCTTAACTTTCTTCTGTGTAGAATATAAGGTGAGACAGAATAGATGTGTTATAATCCTGATAGGTGTTAAGTATCCAAGACAGAAATACCTAATGATTCAGAAAATAATTCCTAGTTAATTTTACTTTTTCAAAAATTATAAAACAACTCTATTCATGTTCTGAAATATAATTCTAAGACTTAAGAATGTAATTATGAACTCAAGAATTTAAATAGTGGGGCAGCCCTGTGCCTGAGTGGTTAAGTTCGTGCTCTCCACTTTGGTGGCCCAGAGTTTTGCCAAGTCAGATCCTGGGTGCAGACCTAGCACTGCTCATCAGGTCATGCTGAGGTGGCATCCCACCCAGCACTACCAGAAGGACACAGAATTAGAGTATACAACTATGTACTGGGGGGCCTTTGGGAGAAGAAGAATTTAAAAAAATGAAGATTGGCAACAGATTTTAGCTCAGTTGCCAAGCTTTAAAAAATAAAAAAGAAGTTAAATGGTAACATGTAATTAAACCCTCATGTAAGGCATTCTGATCTTATTGAATTCATGAATTCTGCAAAGAAAGGTCTAGCGAAATGAAAAAAATGTTTTTTTATTCCTACAGTTAATAATGAAAAGCAAAGCACTTGAAATCACTTGTATAATTGGAACTAATTTATATAAAAATATGTGCATATATTGTGATATTAAGAAATAGTCTGTTTACTTAATTATATCTATTTGAAATATCAGTTTAGCACTTTAACTATCATTCCTCTTTGTGACTAACTACTTCAGATATCAAAGTAAATAGTGATTTATGTTTTTTTAATAA
>NW_025800624.1:0-2691 GCF_021613505.1 Equus quagga | reverse complement strand
TGTTTATGTAAGATTTTTCTAGCTTATTGAGGTGAGCCTGTATTGCAGTGAATTTCCCTCTTAGGGCTGCCTTTGCTGCATCCCAAACCATTTGGTACGGCGCTTTTTCATTTTCATTTGTCTCCCGATAATATTTGATTTCTTCTTTAATTTCTTCAATAATCTATTGTTTGTTCAGTAGCATGTTGTTTAGTCTCCACATTTTTGGCCCTTTCCCAGCTTTATTCTTGTAGTTGATTTCTAGTTTCATAGCACTATGGTCAGAAAAGATGCTTGATATTATTTCAACCCTCTTGAACTTATTGATGCTTCTTTTGTTTCCCAAGATATGGTGTATCCTTGAGAATGTTCCATGTGCACTTGAGCAGAATGTGTAACCTGCTGTTTTGGATGAAGTGTCCTATATATATGTATTTGGTCCATCTGATCTAATTTTTCATTTAATTCTATAATTTCCTTTTTGATTTTCTGTCTGGATCATCTGTCCATTGGTGTTAATGGGGTGTTGAGGTCCCCAACTATTATTGTATTTCTGTTGATGTTTCCTTTTAGTTTTGTTAATGGTTTCTTTACGAATTTTGGTGCTCCTGTGTTAGGTGCATATATATTTATAAGTGTTATGTCATCTTGGTAGAGTGTCCCTTTTATCATTATATACTGCCCCTCTTTGTCTTTCTTTATCAGCTTTGCTTTGAAGTCTACTTTGTCTGATATAAGTATGGCAACACCTGCTTTCTTTTGTTCATTATTAGCTTGGAGTATTGTCTTCCATCCTTTCACTCTGAGTCTGTGTTTGTCTTTGGGGCTGAGATGTGGTCCTGGAGGCAGCACATTGTTGGATCTTGTTCTTTGATCCATCCTGCCACTCTGTGCCTTTGATTGGAGAGTTCAATCCATTCATGTTTAGAGTGATTATTGAAATGTGGGGGCCTACTGTTGCCATTTTATCACTTGTTTTCTGCTTCTTTTGCATTTTGTCCTGATGGAGAGCTGTTACTTTGTATTATTGTCCTTCTGTTTATCTCCTTTGTTCTGGATTTTGTAACCCCTTTCCTTTTTTTGATTTTTCAGGAATGAGGTTCTTCCTGAGCACTTCTTGAAGAGGACGTTTTGTGGTGATGAACTCCCTTAACTTTTATTTATCTGGGAAAGTTTTTATTTCTCCATCCTATTTGAACGATATTTTCACTGTGTAGAGTATTCTTGGCTGCAGGTTTTTGTTCTTTAGGCTTTTGAACATTTCATTCCAATCTCTTCTAGCCTGTAAGGTCTCTCCTGAGAAGTCTGCTGATAGCCTTATGGGGTTTCCTTTGTAAGTTATTTTCTTCCACCTGGCTGCCCTTAGTATTTTCTTTGGCATTGACTTTTGCTAGTTTCACTACTATATGCCTTGGGGTTGGTCTTCTTGCGTTAATAAAGTTTGGAGATCTATTGGCTTCTGTCACATGGAGTTCCATCTCTCTTCCCAAGTTTGGAAAGTTCTCAGCTATTATTTCTTTGAATAGGCCTTCTGCCCCCTTCTCCTTCTCTTCTCCTTCTGGTATACCTATAATCCTTGTGTTGCATCTCCTAATTGAGTCTGATAATTCTCGGAGAGTTTCTTCATTTCTTTTTAGTCTTAGTTCTCTCTCCTCCTCTGTCTGCAGCATTTCTATGTTCCTATCCTCCAAATTGCTAATTCTGTCCTCAATATTATCAACCCTACTGTTCAGAGAGTCCAGATTTTTCTTAATCTCCTCCATTGTGTTCTTCATCTCCAGTATTTCTAATTGGTTCTTCTTTATAGTGTCAAGCTCTTTTGTGACATAGCTCCTGAACTCATTGAGTTGTCTGTCTGAATTCTCTTTTAACTTGTTGAGTTTTTTAATAATGGGAGTTTTTAAATCATCGTCATTTAGGTTCTAGATTTCATTGTCTTTGGGACTGTTTTCTGGGTGGTTATCATTTTCCTTCTGTTCTGGAGATTTAAAATATTTTTTCATGCTACTTGATGGCGTGGATTTGTGCCTCTGCATAGAGATAGAGTTTAGTTGATGCTTCTACTTGTTGTGACTGGTGTGTGTGGGGGGGCAGTTGTTTAGACTGCACCAACCAGGAACCCTGTCAGCTGTTACTGACTGGACCTGGACCCCTCCTCTTAGTCACAGTGGTCCTGTGGGGTCCCTCGTCAGTTGTGGGGGCAATCACAAGGGGGCCTCAGGCTGCTGGTGCCTACTGTGGCAGCCCACTTAGACACACTCCCTCCTTGTGGTCTGCAGTGCTGTTGTGGGCTTTCCCAGCAGCCAGGAGCAGGATCATCTATAATCACCGCCTTGTCCTTAACACAGCCCACAAGATCACACTTGTCCACTATAGTTCCCAGCAGAGCTATGGGTATCTTCTGCAGTCTGTCATTAGCTCACCTAGCTGTGCTACTTTTGCCCCAGGGCCTTCCCGCTTTGTGATTGCCAGTCGGGACCTCTCCACTAGTGCTGTGGAGAGGCTTTCACTGAGACTGCTGTAGGAACCTGGAGTTCCCCCCTGGGCTACATACCCATTTCACCGTAGCTCCACTCTGCCCCACTCCACTCTCACAGGACTCTGGGAGCCCCCTGCCTCGTCTGGGACATGGCCAGAGTCCGTGGGCCTGGTGGTGGCTTGTAAGCTGCTGCCTTGTGGGGAATTCTGCTCTAGGGAGCTTCCTGGTGTTCC
>NW_025800623.1:0-1220 GCF_021613505.1 Equus quagga | reverse complement strand
ACTGCTGCGCCACCCCTCGGCCCCACTGAGAGAGCAGATTTTAAGTGCTCTCACCAGACACACAAACAATGGAAACTACGTGAGGTGATGGATGTGTTAGCTAACTTGATTGTGGCAATCATTTTATAATGTACGTATATATTAAATCATGATATTGTATACCTTAAGATTTAAAAGTTACAAACCACAAATAAGAGAAAAATAAAATAAAATGGTGTGTTCGCCAATCTACACACATGATAATATGACATGTAATTACACACGTGGTACCAATGTCAGCTCGCTATAGTTTTGTAAGATGTAACCATTAGGGGAAGCTGCCAGAAGGGCCCACAGGAATTTTCTATACTATTTTTTGCAACCTCCTGTGAATCTATAATAACAGTAGATCCTCATAATATTCATGGATTCAGTATTTGTGAATTCTCCTACTGCCTAAAATTTATATGTAACCCCGAACTCAATACTCATGGCAATTTCACAACCATTTGCAGACATGCACAGAGCGGTGGAGAATGTGAGTCACTCAACACGCATGTTCTCACCTCAGGTGACACAGGTGACACTCTGCCTTCTGTTTCAGCTCTCGTGCTGTAAACAGGTGTTGTTTTCACAGTCTATTTAGTGCCATGTTTTCTCTGTTAATTATTTCACTGTTTGAAATGTCTCCCAAATCCCAGGACACTGCTGGTGGGGTTGTAAATTGGTACAGCTGCTACGGACAACAGTAGGGAGCTTCCTCCAAGAAATGGAAAATAGAACTGCTCTATGATCCAGCAACCCCACTTCTGGGTATTTATCTGAGGGAATTGAAATCAGGGTCTTGAAGTGATATCTGCACCCCATGTTCATTGCAGCGTTGTTTACAATAACCGAGGCATGGAAGCAGCCTAAGTGTGCACTGACAGATGCACGGATAAAGGAAATGTTACAGAAAGAGAAAAATACATAATAAATATTATTCAGCCTTAAAAAGGAAGGAAATCCTGCCATTTGCAACAGCATGGATGGACATGGAAGGCATTATGTTAAGTGATGTTAGCCAGACACAGAAGGACAGATACTACGATACCACTTACATGAATATGTTAGTTGTGATAGTTTCTTACAGCAGCCAAGGAAACCCACATGCAGAACGAAAGAAGGAGATGTGGAGAAAATTGATCAAACACATTTTCTCCAAACTCAAGTTGTATACATTAAATATTCACAGATTGTTG
>NW_025800622.1:0-1754 GCF_021613505.1 Equus quagga | reverse complement strand
AACCATCTCCCAGATAAACCAGAAACAGGTCCAGCACAGGCCGGAACAAGGTGCTGGACATGCCTGAAGCAGCTGCGGGACAAGCCTGAAACACCTGCTGGAGATGCCTGAACCACTTTATGGACATGCTGGAACCACATGCCGGGCATGCCAGAACCCGGTGCCAGACACGCCAGAACCACCCACTGGACATGCCTGAAATACCTGCAAGACTTGCGTGAACTACCTGCTGGACATGCAGTAACCATATGCTGAAGATGATGGAACCACCTTCTGGACATGCCAGAACCACCTCTGGACACTCTGCAACCAACCGGCGGGCTTGACTGATCCCCTGCTGGACAACACTAATCCACTCTCCAAACATGGCTGAACCACCGGACGGACATGCTGGAACAACCTGCCTGACTCCCAGAACCACCAGCCAGACACGCCGGAAGCACCTGTCGGATATGGTGGAAGAAGGTGCCAGACACCGTGAAACCACCTGCCAGATACGCCACAGTGAGGTACCGGACATGCCAGAATGACCTGCTGGACAAGCCAGAACCACCTGCCTGCCATGCCGGAACAACCTGCTGGACAGCCGAAATCACGTGCATATGTGCCAGAACCGGGTCCCAGATATGCCTGAACCAACTTCAGGACAGGCCAGAAAAACATGCCGGACAAGCCAGAACCACCTCTTGGAGACGCTGAAACCACCAACTGGACATGGCAAAATCAGGTCCCAGACATGCCGTAGCCACCTGTCAGACAGGCTGGAATCACCCACTGGACATGCGGGAAGCAACTGCTGGACACCCCAGAAGCACCCAATGGACACATGGGAACCACCTTCCAGACATACCAGTAACTCATGCCAGACACACAGGAACCTCCTGCCTTGCATGCTGGAACCACCTTAATGACAAGCTGGTAACACCTTCCGGGTATGCCGGAACAACCTGCCAGACAAAACTGAACCACCTGCCAGACATGACTGAACCACCTGCTGGATACACCTGAATCATTTGACGGACACTCTGGAACCACATGCCGGGCACACCGGAACCACCTGATATGCCAAAACCAGGTGCCAGACACTCCAGAACCACCTTCCAGACAGGCTCGAACCATCTTCTGGACATGCCTAAACCACCTGCTGGACACACCAGAACCAACTGTCTGACTCACCAGAACCACTTGCTTGACTCCCCAGAGCCACCTGCCGGATAAGCTGAAGTCACCTGCTGGAACCAAGCTTATCTGCCAGAACCACCCACCACACATACCGGAACCACCCGCCAGACACACTGGAACCACCACTAAGACACACCAGAATCACATGCCGGAATCAGGGAGGGGACATGGAACAGCCTCCTGCCAGATGGTCCAGAACCACCTGCTGGACATGCCTGAACCACCTGCCAGACTTGTGAGAAGCACCTGCCACACATGCCGGAACCACCTGATGGATACTCCAGAAACAGGTGTCGCATGTGCCAAAACCAGGTGCTGGACATGACTGAACCACCTGCAAGAGACACCAGAACCAGGTGCCCAGCATGCTGGAACCACCTGCCAGACACGCCAGAACCACATGCCGGACACTCCAGAGCCAATTGTCAGATACACCAGAACCAGGTGTTGGACACGCTGAAACCACCTGCTGGACACGTTAAAATCATCTCCCAGATATGCCAGAACCATGTGCCAGAAACGCCGGAACCACCTAGCAGACATGCCAGAAGCACCTGTTGGATACACCGGAA
>NW_025800621.1:0-2245 GCF_021613505.1 Equus quagga | reverse complement strand
ATGTTCCTCAGTTTCAGAGGGTGGATTTCTCAGTGTTGCTTTTTCCCCAGGTCTCCACGCCCTTGTGTGTTTCTTTTGCTTAACGATTGCCACCTGAGCTAGCCCCTGTTGCCAATCTTCCTCAGTTTCAGAGGGTGGATTTCTCATTGTTGCTTTTTCCCCAGGTCTCCACGCCCTTGTGTGTTTCTTTTGCTTAACGATTGCCACCTGAGGTAGCCTCTGTTGGCCATCGTTGTCTGTTTCAGAGGGTGGATTTCTCAGTGTTGCTTTTTCCCCAGGTCTCCACGCCCTTGTGTGTTTCTCCTTTTTTTGCTTAATGTTTGCCACCTGAGCTAGCCTCTGTTGCCCATGTTCGTCAGTTTCAGAGGGTAGATGTCTCTGTGTTGCTTTTTCCCCAGTGTCTCCACGCACTTCCTTGTATTTTTCCTTAAAATTGCCACCTGAGCTAGCCTGTGTTGCCCATCTTCGTTGGTTTCAGAGGGTAGATATCTCACTGTTGCTTTTTTGCCAGGTCTGCACGCCCTTGTGTTTTGTTTTTGCTTACACATTCCCACCTGGGCTAGCCTACGTAGCCCATCTTCTTCAGTTACAGAGGGTACATTTCTCAGTGATGCTTTTTCCCCAGGTCTCCACGACCCTGTGTGTTTCTTTTGCTTAACGATTGCCACCTGAGGTAGCCTCTGTTGCCCATCGTTGTCCGTTTCAGAGAGTGGATTTCTCAGTGTTGCTTTTTCCCAGGTCTCCGCGCCCTTGTGTGTCTCTTTTGCTTAATGATGGCCACCTGAGCTAGCCCCTGTTGCCCATCTTCGTCAGTTTCAGAGGGTGGATTTCTCAGTGTTGCTTTTTCCCCAGGTCTCCACGCCCTTGTGTGTTTCTTTTGCTTACCGATTGCCACCTGAGGTAGCCTCTGTTGCCCATGTTCCTCAGTTTCAGAGGGTGGATTTCTCAGTGTTGCTTTTTGCCCGTGTCTCCACGCCCTTGTGTGTTTCTTTTGCTTAAAGATTGCCACCTGAGCTAGCCCCTGTTGCCCATCTTCCTCAGTTTCAGAGGTTGGATTTCTCAGTGTTGCTTTTTCCCCAGGTCTCCACGCCCTTGTGTGTTTCTTTTGCTTAACGATTGCCACCTAAGGTAGCCTCTGTTGCCCATGTTCCTCAGTTTCAGAGGGTGGATTTCTCAGTGTTGCTTTCTCCCCAGGTCTCCACGCCCTTGTGTGTTTCTCTTCTTTTTGCCTAATGATTGCCACCTGAGCTAGCCCCTGTTGCCCATGTTCGTCAGTTTCAAAGGGTGGATTTCTCAGTGTTGCTTTCTCCCCAGGTCTCCACGCCCTTGTGTGTTTCTCTTCTTTTTGCCTAATGATTGGCACGTGAACTGGCCTCTGTTGCCCATCTTCGTCAGTTTCAGAGGGTACATTTCTCAGTGCTGCTTTTTCGCCAGCTCTCCAAGCCCTTGTGTCTTTTTTTTTTTCTGCTTAAAGGTTGCCACCTGAACTAGCCTCTGTTGCCCATGTTTGTCAGTTTCAGAGGGTATATTTCTCCGTGTTGCTTTTTGCCCAGGTCTCCACGCACTTCCTTTTATTTTTCCTTAAAAATTGCCACCTGAGCTAGCCTGTGTTGCCCATCTTCGTCAGTTTCAGAGGGTACATTTCTCAGTGTTGCCTTTTCACCAAGTCTCCACGCCCCTGTGAGTTTCTTTTGCTTAACGATTGCCACCT
The DNA here is from genome assembly GCF_021613505.1 of Equus quagga. Taxonomy (NCBI): domain Eukaryota; kingdom Metazoa; phylum Chordata; class Mammalia; order Perissodactyla; family Equidae; genus Equus; species Equus quagga. The sequence continues at coordinate 534 of NW_025800621.1, read as the reverse complement.
GAGGTAGCCTCTGTTGCCCATGTTCGTCAGTTTCAGAGGGTAGATTTCTCAGTGTTGCCTTTTCCCCAGGTCTCCACGCCCCTGTGAGTTTCTTTTGCTTAACGATTGCCACATGAGGTAGCCTCTGTTGCCCATCGTCTTCCGTTTCAGAGGGTGGATGTCTCTGGGTTGCTTTTTCCCCAGGTCTCCACGCCCTTGTATGTTTCTTTTGCGTAATGATTGCCACCTGAGGTAGCCTCTGTAGCCCATGTTCCTCAGTTTCAGAGGGTGGATTTCTCAGTGTTGCTTTTGCCCCAGGTCTCCGCGCCCTTGTGTGTTTCTTTTGCTTAACGATTGCCACCTGAGCTAGCCTCTGTTGACCATCGTCGTCAGTTTCCGAGGGTACATTTCTCAGTGCTGCTTTTTCGCCAGCTCTCCACACCCTTGTGTCTTTTTTTTTCTGCTTAAAGGTTGCCACCTGAGCTAGCCTCTGTTGCCTATCTTCGTTAGTTTCAGAGGGTGGATTTCTCAGTGTTGCTTTTTCCCCAGGTCTCC
>NW_025800620.1:0-1637 GCF_021613505.1 Equus quagga | reverse complement strand
GGAGCCTTGACACAACTGGGCCTCCAGGCAAAGGCGACAGCTCCTAAAGGGACAGTGCAGGCCTGGCCATGGGCCTCCCACACCCTCGTCCTCTCAGGTAAGGACTGCAGATAACAAGGAGAACAGACGGATCCTTCAGTCTTAAAGAGCCGTGTCCTGGCTGCTAAGCTGACCTGACTCTCTCCCTGGGAAGGGGGCACAGGCCTGCCAGCGGAGGAGCCATCCTGACAACACTGGAGCTTCACCCTGTAACCACCCCAATGACACCTACGGGAAATGATAGGGACCAGAGGGAGGAGGGGGGGTGGGGCTGCACAAGTATGCTGGCCCCGTGCTCCAAAGCTGCTGCCAAATGCCCTGGAGTCATCCTGTCTCCCACCACAGCCACCTCCTCACATCACGGAGCGTCCAGTGTTCCTGTTCCTGGGGGACCCTGGGGAGAGGGCCTGGAAGGCTCCTTGGGGGCAGGCAACACAGGCTGCTGGGTCCTGACCTGCAGCCAGGAAACACCCAGACCCCACCTGCTGCCTGGACTCAGAGCCAGGAAAGAACAACAGACTTGGGAAAGAAGAGACCTGTCACAGCCCAGGTGTGGGCTCCGGGGGTGAGGGGACATCCTGTGTCCTAGGGCCTGGTGGGGGCCCTGCCTGGGGACAGTGAAGTTCTTCAGCAGGCTTGGGGCTAGGCTGGGGGAAAGGGTGGGTGACTCCCAGGCTGGGGAAATGTCCCCAGGGCCGATGCACACCCCCAAAGAAGGAGGTGGGTCAGCAGAGACAGGGCCTGACTTGAGTTCCTGGGACAGGAAGTCCCCCCTTAGACCACAGCCCTTCCTCCCACCTTGCCCTAGAGAAACTTGACACTCAGACATTTGTTCCGCCTTCCTGGTGCTCAGCCAATTCACCAATTTACAGACACCAGGAAATAGAAACTTCTGAGAAACCAAAACTACACCAGAGAGGGAGGGCACCCTGAGCAACAGACCCACAGCTGCTCAGGTCTCTGCATCAGGAGCCGCACTTCCCAGCCCTTCCTCATTTGAGACAACACCTGCTCCCCCAAAGGTGGAGATGATCAAGGAGGAGCATGAGGTGTCCGTGCTGGGGGCACCCCAGAGCTCAGCTCCCATGACGACCACCGTGATCAACATCCACAGTGACACCTCCGTGCCCGACCACATCGTCTGGTCCCTGTTCAACACGCTCTTCATGAACTGGTGCTGCCTGGGCTTCGTGGCCTTCGCCTACTCCGTGAAGGTGGGTGGGTGCATGGGGGCATCTCCAGAAAGTGTGTGTCAACTGGCTAGGTCCCCCACCCAGATGGCACTTGGGGTGTGGGAAGGTCTGTGTGTGTGTGTGTGTGTGTGTGTGTGTGTGTGTGTGGCTTGAGGGGTCTTGCAGTGAGAGAACGCAGCGAGGTTGCATGGGGATGGCTAGGGAAGACTGTGTCTCCATAATCCCCAAAGTCTCCTCCCATACTAGTCAGACTAATTACATACTTCACACTTGAATTCAGACCTCAAGTCTGGTCCAGAAAAAGGAAAAGGTACTCAAAGGACTCTGACCCTGATGGAGCTAGTGCCCAGCGAAGAGACCAGAGCAGAGGGAGGAGGAGCCTGAGGCCTCCTGGAGAGGCTGAGT
>NW_025800619.1:0-1286 GCF_021613505.1 Equus quagga | reverse complement strand
CCAGATGCCCCGGGATAAAACCCAGCTCTGCCCCTCACTAGGGGAGTGAACACACACAAGATGCTCCAGCAGCTCCTGGTACGTGGTACAAACATATAAGAAGGGGACCTAATCTAGATTGGGGGGAGGTGCTGTCAAGGAAGTCGGCCCTAACTTCCTTGGCATTTAACCAAGACTAACTTCTGCTCCTGCTCTTGTCCTATGGCCCCTGGATGTCGTCTTCCCATGACTCAGAAAGACAAGCCATTTACCACCACGACTGCCCATGCTGGGTTCTATGCGAGGGTCAAGGCTGGTAGAAAGATGACGAGACACAGACCCTGACTCCAAGGGGCTCCTCTGCGAGTGGGGTGGGTGGGTCTACAGATGGGTGGCCTCCATGTCTGGAGGAGGCAGTCACGACTTCTTCCAGGTGGGGAGGGGTTAAAGAATGTTTGCAGAGGAAATGACCCTTGAGCTGCGTCTTAAAGAATGAGTTTCATGGAGGAAGGCTGTTCCAGTCACAAGGCTGGGGGTCCAGGGGTGTGACGGGCATGGTGAGTTTGTGACTAGGGTTTGGAGGGAATCTTTTATTGGGCTGTACATCTCCTGACCTTAGAACATTCGAGCCTCCTTATTGACCGAAGCAGTGGGTGGCTGATTGGAACCACATGTTGGAACAAGTCTTCTCCTGGTGGTGAAGGATGGAAGCTTCATTCCAAACACCATGCTGAGAAAGAAGCTGGCTGCTCTAGGCCCTTTAGTGCCCCCAGCTGGAAGGGGACAGTCCTGGACTGGTCCCTTTTAGATGAAGAACTCCATCTTCTGAGGCTGACAGTAAACATAGGATGTCCGGTTATGACTTCTCTTGGCTCTCCCTGCATCTTAGACATGCCTACCCTGGGAGATTTCTGGACCAGAAAACTAGTCCAAAAAACTGCATACCTGCTCAGGGTCCCAGGGGGTCCTGTGTCCTGCACTCCTTTCTGGCCTCAGCTGCAGCAAATGGCTCCTCACTGTGACCCAGCTCCCAGTACCACCTTAATCGCACGGTATAAGCGTCTATTTTAGTTACATAAACAGAGTTGTCTACATTTGGATGCCGGGCCTGGCTGCAGGAATTTGTAAACAGCGTGGTGTACGCGTTTCACAGAAAGTTGCCAGGACATGCTCCTTCCCCACGGTCTGTTGTCCAGTTTTCCCTTTTATAGAGAGTCTGGCTGGGAAAGACAGACAGAACTTATTTGGGAATAGAGGACAATCTCTCAGGAAAATTCCTCTCCCCCACGCCGGCAGCCACTACCTCC
>NW_025800618.1:0-1001 GCF_021613505.1 Equus quagga | reverse complement strand
TGCTGATCATCCGGGGCCTCCTTTATTGTTTGACAGAACAAGGCCTCACGTCAGGAAGGAACTTTTCAACACAGGGAGCAGTAAATGTTTGACAAGTCAACAGGGCTCAAGAACGCTAACCAAAGGAGTGTGGCAACACTAGGCATGCCATGCCCCCTGCGGAAATAGTGGGGAAATTGGCAGGCCTGCCCTTCCATGGGCAGGCACCTCCCTTCACTCTGGAGTTACGAAAGCCATGCCCTCCTGCTGCCCAGAGCTCTACTCTTGAGAGAAATCCATGACTAAGGGCCAAGGCAGGCATTACCCTGGCCATCTCCCTGGGTGCACTGTGGCAGGGCACAGGGAGAGGCGTATCCTCTGGAGGAGCCTGCTTTGTCTGAAGGAAGCCGACCATTCCAGCTTCCTGGGATGTCTCTGTCCAGGGTCTAGGATGGGGAAAAGGATCCTGAGACCTGAAAGTACCTTGGCAGTTGTCATCAGCCTGGTTGGAGCAGGAGGCTGCCAGGCAGCTAGTGTGCCCAAACTGTGTCTCAGCCCCTCCACATTCGGGCCCCTCCTAGGCCAGGCCGGGCTCCCGAGGGAGGATGATGAACTTGGCAGCAGCCAGTGCAAGGGCACCAGCAGCGGGGGTGGTGTCCCACAGCCTCCTGGGATGTATTGGGTGGGGTGGGGCCCCCCTGTGGTGTGGCATGTGGAGTGGGCTGCCTCTGGTCACCTCTGGGGCAGGGATCCACCTCAGCTCAACAGATGCAAATGCAACAAATGACACTTGGAGAGGAGCTCAGGGATCTTCATGCCCCTGCCTCAGGGTAATTCCTCTTGCCCCACGCACGACTCCTATCAGACCCAATCCCAACGTGCCCAGGTCCAGATTTGAGACCACAGTGGTGAACTTGGAACCTACTTCTTACTTCCCTGTCCAGCCTACTGCAGTGGTGTTCTTGGTGGTTGGGGAAATGGCACTGGCGGTGGCTGCAGTGGTAAAGGCCATGGTGGCAGCT
>NW_025800617.1:0-2444 GCF_021613505.1 Equus quagga | reverse complement strand
AAGTTAGAGGCAAGATTTTCATCTTGAACTTCCTGGACACACCCCTGGGCTCCTAAGCAGGCTTCATCTGACCTTAATTATGGATTTCAGGCCATCCCTTTCTGTCTTTTTGAATCTGGTCTGCCTACCAGTATTTCATGTTCTGGAGAATATCTTGGGTATTTTCCAGGTGAAACTTCAGTGTTTCCTCATGGCTTTGCTGCCTCAGTTGGTCCAACAGCTTACAGATGTGGGCCTCCTGGGCCCACGTGACTTCACATATGTTAAGTCACTGTGAACCTGTGAGTGAAAACATCTCACACTAGTTCTGTTCAATGGGTTCTTCCCCAATGTGAGATTTCTGCTTATTGGAAGAGCTAAGAGGCACTTAAAAGACTGCCCACAGACGTTCATTTGTTCTTTTCTCTATGTATGAATTCTAGGCTAATCAGTCAGTCATAGTTCCTGGTTAAAAACCTTCCTCATGTAAGTTACATATGCACGGTGTGTTACTCTCTTGCATGCATTGAGATTTCTTCTTCTTTTGTTTTTTTTTGAGGAAGATTAGCCCTGAGCTAACATCTGCTGCCAATCCTCTTTTTGCTAAGGAAGACTGGCCTTGAGCTAACATCTGTGTCCATCTTCCTCTACTTTATATGTGGGACGTCTGCCATAGAATGGCCTGCCAAGTGGTCCCATGTCTGCACTGGGGATCCAAACTTGTGAAGCCTGGGCCACTGAAGTGGAACGTGTGAACTTAACTGTTGTGCCGCTGGACCAGCCCAGAGATTTCTTCTTTATAACACCTCAACTGTACAGTTGGTTAATTTTGTAACTTCATTGTGTTTCATAGACTAGGTATTTGAGCCGTGTTTATACAATTATCCTTTTATAAGAATTCAGGTTGTAGCTCTGAGCTCAGGTCAATATCTTTCCTAAATTAAAATTATGCAAAACTTTCTGCTGGGATGGCACTTACTCCCAACTCAAATTATAGTCCCGTTATTGTGCTTTACTAGTAATCATCCCATTCCCAGGCCTCTAATGTAGGGGACCAGGGTTCAACCCAAGAAACTTACCCTCACTGTGCAGTTAGATGGATCCTTCCTGCAGATATCTGGTATAGGTACCATTTCTTGGTTTTAAAGGTTACTTCTCCTGCCTAAAGTAAATTAAAAAATAAATTTCTCAAGAGGCATTAGGGAACCAAAGTGTTGTACAGCATGCAAGGCAAATATTGACCCTTACACAGGGCAAGAATATGAAATGGAGCAATGCACTAGTGTCTAGAAACATGTTTTAGGGCACTGTCAATTACAAAATGTTTTCAAGATTGAAGAGAAAACTAAGACGGATTTTGGTAAGGTTATGAGAGAAGAAATCATCAAGGGGAAGGGATGAGGGCAAAGTTCACAATATGAAACTTTCAATCCAAAGAGGACATAAACTATGAATAAAAGACATTGATAAATGCTAGGAATAATGACAACATTGAGAATTTTTCGCCACTGGATTCCCATACTTTCCTGAAAAGACCATGGACTTAAGGAAATCTGCAGTTGGCATTACCAAGGTCCTGATCCCTCACTGACTAGGCTTTTCCTCATAGTGAACACACATGCCTGGAGCTTACCCAGCCTCAGGCCTTGTGGGAATCCCCTTTCTTCCCTCCACAACTCCTCTCCTTGCTCCAATGGGAAATTGTGTCTTATTTGCAGAGCTGCCACCCTGTTCATGGGGAAAAGCCACTTGAATTTTGAACTTTTAGGAACCATACATATTCCTCAAGTAAAGGACAGGACCTCAACGAACAACTAAGTGAGCATTGAAGAAAACCTTGTAAGTCCTTGAGCAGAGCAGGAGGAACACCGTGACACCAAGCCAAAAGCATTGAGGAACTCGTGGATGTGCACGAGCAAGCTCACAGAGTAAAGATTCCCAGTGTTTTCAACAAATGAGGAATTAAATGTTTCTAGTTAATCCAGAATAACCTAAATTTATGTTGCCTCGTGGTTTTTTCTACTGTGGCCTCAAACTTTGGGCTTACTGCTTAGAACAGAATAATTACTTAGGAACTGTTTAATCTTATTTTTTAGTTATTAAAAAAATCCATTGAGTTTTCAGCACTGTTCTGGGTGCTGGCAATAGTGCAGCAACAAAGACATAAAATTGTGGTCAAGAAGACTATATTCTAGTGAAGGGGCAAACTACATGTCATTAAATCAATAAACAGAATTACCTTCTCGTAGTTGTGTTATGAAAGAATAAAAATGAGAGCTGAGGGGAGCATGATACGTGGAAACTTCTCTGGATACTTGTTGAGTAAATAAATCCTTATAGACAGACTCAACAACAGAGAGAAGATGAATGATGTTCTCCAGCATCACATCTCTCTATAGCTTTTGCCAGGATGCGCCTACCAAGGCCTATTCTTCCTGGGTGAAGCCCAGAACCACATCCATGAA
>NW_025800616.1:0-1074 GCF_021613505.1 Equus quagga | reverse complement strand
AGTTAGATGCAGAAAGTGGCCAGAGAGTGATGGGCCCCCAGACGGAACGGGAGGGGCTGCATCTTGGCTCCTCACAGAGCTGGAGCACTGTGTCAACATCACCCATGTCTGGGCCCAATGGTCAGTCTTGTCTTAGGACAGGATCTAAGAGACCCTCGGGAAGCATTCCTTGCCAGACCTCAAGCCAGAGCTTCCATCTCAAATGGCTGAGACAAGAACTCCCAGGTCCATGATTCTAGGGCTTGTGCCTGGATGCTGTTGTTGCCAGGCCACACTGCTCGTCTCTGCGGAGCTGCTTTTTCTGCGGTAGATGCTCCTGCTCCTCAGAACAACACCATGGGGGGACGTGTCAGCACAGCCTGGAAGCAGGAATCTACAAGATATAAAACATAGAGGGAGGTGAGATTTGGGGTCCCTGCTCACTTTCTCTACAGCATAATTCCCTTGAGAATTCATTGTACATATTTGATATCGGCAGAGATGTTGGTAAGTGAGGGAGAAATTGCAAAAAGAAGAGAATCACCAGTATGGGAACGAGAAAATCCGAAAATAAACTGACAAGAAAGTCTTGCTGTTCCTGTGCTGTGTAAGGAGGGGAAGACTCCAGGGAGGCCAGCTACTGACTCACTTTTCATTTCCTCACTTGAGCAAATGGCGAGACACTGTGAAACAAAGGGCAACATAAAATTCCATCTAAACCTGACACTGCTGGATGGATGAGATTGGCTCTGGTGTCAAAGAGGTTGACTCTCATTCTCCCGACCTGGCGCATTGAAAGAGGACTGGGACCCTTGGGATAAAGTGGTCAATAATGTTCACCTTCAGACTTAATTATGAGCAAGAGCTTCTGCTACTGGTGATGTGGATGAAAGAGAACCAAGAGCCAAGAGTATGTGGTTGTTTTAACGTCTCCAGAGATTTGATTCAGCATCTCTATTCCTGGTTGTCTAAATTACACTGTTCTAGCCACTTTTGTTGCTTCACCCAGGGCAGTAGATATCAGCTTTTTGTCCTGGAGTCCCAGGCCCTGGGTCGGTGGGGAGACTTGCAGAGACCTGTGAGCACAAGGGAGAG
>NW_025800615.1:0-1022 GCF_021613505.1 Equus quagga | reverse complement strand
GGTGGTCTCCTCAGGGGCAGGGGCTGCCACGGCAGCATCATGGGTGTCAGGAGCTGCCTCATCGGCCTCTTCACGGGCCGGGGCAGCGTCAGCGGTGTCTTCACAGGTCAGGGCGGCCTGGGCAGCATCTTCACGAGCCCAGGCGGCCTGGGCAGCATCATGGGGGTCAGGAGCAGCCTCTCCAGGGTCGACTGTGACAGGAACTGCCCCATCGGCCACTTCACGTGCCGGGGCAGCGTCGGCTGTGTCTTGCTTGGAAAGGGCAGCCAGGGTGGTATCTTCCTCGGGTGGGGAAGGCTTGCTTTCTTCTGCAGTGACAGGGGTGCCCTCAGTGGTGACCTCATTGGCTGGGAGGCAATCTTCATGGGTCCGGGCAGCATCTTCACAGGCCAGCGCGGCCAGGCAGTCCTGCGCAGGGGTGTCGGGATTTTCCTCCAGGAGGCCGCACATGAGATCCAGCGCGGGGCCACCCAAGCTCTCCACCAGTCTCCTCCTCCTCTCCCTCTCTGACATGAGGCACCACAGGTACAGCGTGTCGTTGGCATGGTGCAGCCAGCTCTCAAAAGACTCTTCTCCACAGCCCGGCTCTTCCACCCCAGAAAACCTTCTCAGTACCCGGTAGGCCATAGCATCGAGCAGAGGCTGCCAGGTCTGCCGCCAGTGCTGGCTCCGGGCTGCTGCCTCGTTGATGGCTCTTGCCACACCTGCAGCTCCTTCGTCACCTGGAGCCTCCGCCTCGGCTGCAGCTCCTGCCATGCTCACAGATCCTGCCACGCCTGCAACTCCCGTGTCCCCTGCGGCTCCCTCTTCATCTGACGCTCCTGCTTCCTCTTCAGCTCCTGCCTCGCCCTCAGCTCCCTCCTCACGCTCAGCTTTGTCCTCACCTGCGGCTTCTTCCTCACTTGGGGCTCCTGCCTCACCTGGGACTCCCGGGCCTCCAGCCTCACCTGTGGCTTCTTCCTCACCCACAGCTCTTGCCACATCTTCAGCTCCATCCTCACCGGCAGTTCCTGCCTCCTCTG
>NW_025800614.1:0-5432 GCF_021613505.1 Equus quagga | reverse complement strand
CAGGCACTGGGCATCACTCTCACCCCTGAGCAGGCCCAGGCACTGGGAATCACTCTCACCCCTCAGCAGGCACAGGCATTGGGGATCAGTGTCACCCCTCAGCCAGCCCCGGCACAGGGCAAGCCCCCTACTTCTGAACAGTTCAAGGCATTGGTAGTCACCCTCACCCCTGAGAAATCCCAGAGTTTGGGAGTCACACTCACCCCTGAGCAAGTTCAGGCACTGGCACCTCCTCTCACTTCTGAACAGGCTCAGTCATTGGAGGTCTCTCTCACTCCTGAGCAGGCCCAGTCACTGCAGGACCTTCTCATTCCAGAACAGGCAGAGGCACTGGTGTTTACTCTCACTCCTGAGAAAGGTCGGACTTTGGGTATCACACGTGCCCATGAACAAGCCCAGGCAGTAGATATTACCCTCACCCCTGAGCAGACACGAGCATTGAGGGTCCCTCTTAGCCTTGACCAGGCTCGGGCAGTAAAGACCCCTCTCACTTCAGGACAGGCCTGGAAACTGGGGGTCCCTATCACTCCAGAAGTAGTTCAAGAAGTATCAAACACTCATATTCTTAAGCAGATTCAAGCATTAGGGGTTACTCCCTCCCATGAGAAGGCTCAGACACTGGGGACTCCTTCCACTCTGGATGCAGCCCAGGAATTGGGAGTCCCCACCACTCCAGAAAATGCCTGGGTGTCAGCTGTCACTCTTACCCCTGAAGAGACCTGGGCTTTGGGGGCCCCTATCACCTTAGAATGGGCTCAAGCACTGGGGTTTTCTCTCTCTCCAGAGCAGTACTGGGAATCAGGAGTCCCTCTCACCTCAGATACAGTCCATACCTTAGGATCTCCCCTCACTCCTGAGCAAGTCCAACCTTTGGGAGCCCCCTTCACTCCAGGACAGGCCCAGCCCATGGGTACAACTCTCATGTCTGAGCAGGACCTAAAATCAAGAGCTCCTCTCCTTAATGAGCAGCCCTCGCAACTCTGGACTGGTCCTCCTCCAGGACATACCCAGGAAGCTGGGATCTTTTCTAGTACTGATAAATCCGTCACACCAAGTGCTCTTTGCATTTCTAAGCAGTCCCTGACATTGGTTCCTTCCACTCTAAGACCATTTCAAGAATCAAAGGCTTCTCTCCCCTCTGGGAAATCCATTACATCAAGACCTAGGCAGTTCCCAGCATCATCTGCTCCCATTGTTGAGAAGTCCTCTATATTTGAGGTCCCTTCAACTCTTTTGCAGATATCAAAATTTCCTCCCACCCAAGCCCTTACCCAACGCCAAGGAATGAGGATCCTTTCTGACTCTGGGAACCTCCTGGCACCACAGACTTTTCCTTCTTCTAGACAGATCCAGGTTTCTAAGGATGAATCCACCCCTGTGCAGTTCTTAACACCAGAGGTCCCTCCCACTCCTAGGAAGCTCTCAATACCTGGGGTCCAGCCCAGTTCAGGGCAGCTCCTTGCATTAAAGGACCTTCTTAGCTCCAGGGAGTTCTTCACATCTAGGGACGCTCTGATTTCCCAGTCACCTCTGATAATGAAGGCCCCTTTTGTTGCCAGGCAGCCACTTATATCTGGAGTCCCACCTACCTCTGGACAGATTCCCAATCTCTCGGATCTCTCTCCTGGGAAGCCCATGGTTCCCGAGGCCTCTTCCACCCATGAGGAGCTCCTGGAATCTGGACCCTTAACCCAATCTGAGCAGCCCCAGGCACTCCAGCCCCCTGTCACCCATGAGCAATATCCCTATCTACAAGCCCCTTATACCCTTGGACAGCATCTGGCACCATGGACTCTTCCTAGGCAAGCTTCTCCACTATGGATCCCCCCTCCCCCTGGGCATCCCCCAACACTATGGGTCCCCTCAACCCCTGGAAAGCCCCAGAAAGATCCATCCTCTTCTGTCTCTAAGAAAAGTAAGGAAAGATTGGCAATTATTTCTTCTCTGAAATCTAAATCAGCATTGGCCCATCCCAGTGCTCCAAATGTCAAGATGAAGCAAGCCCCTTTCACCATTAAGAAGCTCCAAATATCAGAGGTCTCTGACACTTCCGAAAAAATGCAGATACGCCATGATCCTCGTGCCATGGAACAATTTAGAACATTTCAGTCTTATCTCACCAATTATAGGACACCAAAATCACAAACTTCTTACATTGATGAGGGGGTTCTTCCCACTCTCATGAAGCCTATACCATCACTACCTTCTCTTACTGCTCAACTACCCAAAACATCACAGATCTCACCTACTGAATGGGACCAGAAATCCCGATTTCCTCCGATAGACAAGTCCTGGATGCTGACTTCAGTTTCAGGTACCAAGAAACCCAAGACGATGGTGCCCTCTTCCTCTCCCCAAGAGCTCAAAGAGCAGAGGTATTTTGTTGATGTGGAGGCTCAGAGGAAGAACTTGATACTCTTAAATCAGGCCACAAAAGCTTCTGGACTCCCTTCAGAGCTACACACAACAGCTAGGGATCTCATAATTGAAACACTTCACACGGACAAAGTTCGGCTGGGATACCTATTTCGCAAGTACATTGCCTATAGGCTCATCCAGCGTGCAAGGTAGATGTAACTATTGTATGTCTAGTTTTCTGGTTTAGTCCTGATTTCAAATATCCTCTCTCATTGCCCTAAAAGTATATACATATTTGTCAGATCAGATGTTCTAAAAGATTCTCCTATAGAAGGTCTGTGGGATAGAAGCCTATTTAAGATAGCAAAAGGAGATACATCTTTTGGGAAATAAGAAATGTCATATAACATGATCCATTTCATCCAGTTAGACTTCTAGCAGAGATGCTAAGATGTATTTTGTGGATCATCGTTGATCTCCAAAACATCAACTTCAAAAGTTTAGAGATGCTTTCAGTTATTCTGAATTTCTTTCATATTTTTGGGTTCACCAGAAGATGTATAAACTTAAATGGGAGATGGCAAGTTATGTATGAGGTGTTACCATGGCAACTTTGCTGCTGGAGTGACCTGGAGGAAACAGGTCCTGGTCCTCATTTTTAAAAATTGCAAATATCAGAAATAGGTCAGGGAAGGAGACAATTGGCCTGCCATCCTTAGCATTTGTGTTTGAGGTTACCAATCTATTATTTTTGGGAAAGATTTCCAAACTAAAATTATAAGATGCCAAAATAAAACCTATAATAGAAAAAGTTATTACTAATTATAGGAACAAATATGTCATTTATTCAACAACAACAAGTATTTATTGGATGCCTCCTATGTGCCAAGTGTTGTTCTAGGTGCTAGGGATACAGCAGTGAATAAAACAAAGTACCCTGTTCTCATGAAATTTACATTTTTGAGGACTGAATTCATTTGGGAACTAAGAATTGGAACAACAAGGTGCAAAAGAAAGGCTTATCCAAGATAAAATCAGAACTCAATTTCAAAGCTTAAATAATCTGAAATTTGTTGAACACTGTTTTATTCTATACTTCTCTTTGGTTTTCTCTTTTCAGACTGACTATTCCCAGTCTTTTAAATCTGTTATTACATGTAAACACTTTCATCCACTTGAGAATTTTAAATAATATGTTTCTGGTCATTCTTCAGTTCCCTTATGTCTTTTTCCCTTTGTTATATTTAAGTTAAGAAAAACAAGTAGTATATTCACCTGGTACAATATAAAAAATACAAATGGTAGAGTAAAAAGTCCCCCTAATAATCCTATCCCTGGCCACTAGGCCCCTCTCCCAGGGCTACCAATGTATGTCCATCCAGAAATATTTTCTGCATATGTAGAAAAGTACATATGCTCTTTTATCTCCCTTTTTATATACTTCAAAGTTATGATGTTTGATTCTTTTATAACTTAACTTAGATATTAGGTATTAGATAACTTAGGTATTAATATATAAAGAGCCTGCTTACTCATTTAAAGATTCATAGTATTACAAAGTTTGGACTTATCAGAATTTACTTAACCTTTAATGGATATCTATGTTGTTTTCAAGATGTTGCATTATAAAAATATACTTCAATGAACAATCTTGTATATACCTAAGTATGTATGTGTGTATCTTCCTAGAAGTAGAATTTCTGCATCAAAGGATAAGTGCTTTGTAATTGTGATAAAGTTTTGTCAAATTGTTCTCCAGAGAGGTTGTAACAATTTACATATTGGTCAACATTATGAAAGAGTATTTCCCCACATCAAGACTAACATGAAGTACTACCAATTGTTTTGTTCATTGCCGATATAATAGATGAAATATGGCATTTCATGCTTTAATTTGCGTTACTTTTATTATGGGGGAGGTTAAGCATTTTTTTTTTCTTCTTCTTCTTCTCCCCAAAGCTCCCCAGTGCATAGTTGTATATTTTAGTTGTGGGTCCTGCTAGCTGTGGTACATGGGACGTTGCCTCAGCGTAGCTTGATAAGTGGTGCTAGGTCTGCACCCAGGATCCGAACTGGCAAAACCCTGGGCCACCAAAGCAGAGCATGCAAACTTAACCACTCAGCCACGGGACCAGCCCCGTTAAGCATCTTTTGATAGACTTAAGAGACATCTGTATTTCATTTTCTGTGAAAATTCTATTCAAATACTTTGCCCATTTTTCAATTGGGTTGTCAAGTTGCTTTTTTATTTTTCATTTTTATTTTACTTTTTTTTTAGGAAGATTAGCCCTGAGCTAACATCCACCACCAATCTTTCTCTTTTTGCTGAGGAAGATTGGCCCTGAGCTAATATCCATGCCCATCTTCCTCTATTTTATATATGGGATGCCACCACAGCATGGCTTGATAAGTGGTGTGTAGATCTGCATCTGGGATCCAAACCAGCAAACCCTGGGCTGCTGAAGTGGAGAATGCAAACTTAACCACTACACCACCAGGCCAGGCCCTCAAGTTGCTTTTTTAAATTGACTCACAGGACTTGTTCAAATATTTGGACAACTAGCCCCTTGTTTGTGATAAAAATTGCCAAGTTTCCCCCATTGGTTTGTGTTTTGACTCTGTTTTGGTGGTTTTCTGTAGAAAATGTATTCTTTGTAGAAATTTTTTATTTCTATGTGTTTACATCAATTTTTTTTAAAGATTTTATTTTTTCCTTTTCCTCCCAAAGCCCCCTGTACATAGTTGTATATTTTTAGTTGTGTGTCCGTTCCACTTGTGGCGTGTGGGATGCCGCCTCAGTGTGGCTGGATGAGTGGTCCCATGTCTGCACCCAGGATTTGAACTGGCAAAATCCTGGGCCACTGAAGTGGCGCATGGGGCTGGCCCTTACATCAATATTTTAATAATGCTTTGTACCTTATTTAGAAAGGCCCTCTCTGCTCTGAGAATATAGAAAAATTCTTTCTAGGTTTCTTTTAGTACTTTTATGGTTGGTTATTAGTTTTTTTGTTTGTTTTACATTTAAGTCTTTGATTCACAGCTTTTTGTTGTGAGAGATGGATCTGACTTTTTTT
>NW_025800613.1:0-1343 GCF_021613505.1 Equus quagga | reverse complement strand
TTGACTTTTGCTAGCTTCACTACTATATGCCGTGGAGTTGGTCTTCTTGCATTGATAAAGTTTGGAGATCTATTGGCTTCTGTCACCTGAAGATCCATCTCTCTCACCAGATTTGGGAAGTTCTCAGCCATTATTTCTTTGAATAGGCTTTCTGCCCCTTTCTCCTTCTCTTCTCCCTCTGGTATACCTATAATCCTTACGTTGCATCTCCTAATTGTGTCTGATAATTCTTGGAGAGTTTCTTCATTTCTTTTTAGTCTTACTTCTCTCTCCTCCTCTGCCTGCAGCAATTCTATATTGCCATCTTCCAAATTGCTAATTCTTTCCTCCATATTATCGGCCCTACTGTTCAGTGCATCTAGATTTTTCTTAATCTCCTCTATTGTGTTCTTCATTTCCGATATTTCTGTTTGGTTCTTCTTTATCGTATCAAACTCTTTTGTGACATAGCTCCTGAACTCGTTGAGTTGTCGGTCAGAATTCTCTCTTAACTCATTGAGTATTTTAATGATGGCTGTTTTGAAGTCATCATCATTTAGGTTATATATCTCATTTTCTGTGGTATTGTTTTCTGTGTATTTGTTATTTTCTTCTGTTCTGGAGATTTAATGTATTTTTTCATATTGCTTGATGTTGTTGATTTGTGCCTCCGCATAGAGATAGAGCTTAGTTGCTCCTTTCACTTGTTTCTGCTGCTGCGGTGGGGGAGCAGCTGTTTATACTGCACCAACCAGGAACCCTATCCGCAGTTGCTAACCGGGCCTGGGCCCCTCCTCGTAGTCAGAGTGGTCCTTTGGATTCCCTCCTCTGCCGTGGGGGCCGTCACAGGGGGGCTTCAGGCTGCTGGTGCCTACTGTTGCAGGCCACCTAGACGTGCTCCCTCCTTGGGGTCTGCAACGATGTTATGGGCTTTTCCAGCGGCCAGGGGTAGGATCACTTATATTTGTCACTCTGTCACTGTCGGCACCCACAAAATCTCACTTGTCCATTATGGGTCGCAGGAGAGCTATTGGCATCTTCTACAGTCTGTGGTTAGTTCACCTAGCTATGCTACTTTTGTCCCGGGGTCTTCCAGCCTTGTGGCTGCTGGATGGGTGCTTTCTACTAGTGCTGTGCAGAGGCTTTCCCTGAGGCTGCTGTGAGCCTGTAGGGTTTCCCCCTAGGCTATGGAGCTGGGTCGCTGGAACTCCACCCAGCCCCAGTCCTGTTCCCCAGGAACTCAGGGAGCCCTTTGCCCTGTCTTGGGGGATATCCGGAGATCCTGATTTCAGTGGTAGCTGGTCAGCTGCTGCCCTGCCTGATATTCTCCTCTCTGGGACCCTCCCGGTGTTGTGGATGCTGGG
>NW_025800612.1:0-4204 GCF_021613505.1 Equus quagga | reverse complement strand
TAAAGCCTTGAATGGCATACTTGAAACCGTGAACCTTGTAGGAGAGGGCCTACGCAGAGTTCTCTTTGCCGTCTGTCTGAGACGCCTGTTTGGAAGAAGCATGTCTGACTGGGCAAGGGCAACAAATGAAACAAGAAACAAACGGGACCACATCAAACGCACATGCTTCTGCCCAGTCAAGGAAACCATCGACTCAATTCCAAGACAGCACAACAACTGGGAGAGGATGTTTGCAAACCACACATCGGACAAGGGGTGAAAAGCCCAAAGATACAATCAACTCGGACGTCTCCACAAGAAAAAAAACAACAAGCCAATGAAAACCAGGGCAAATGATGGAAACAGAGATTCCGCAAGGAGATTAAGAGGGCCAAAAGGTGCATGAAAACTTGTTCCCATCATTAAGTCTCAGGCCAATGCAAATGCAAACTGCAAGGACACAGCAGCTCACTGTGGTCAGAATGGCTATAAGAAAGCAGACAGGAAACAAGTGTCAGAGAGGAGGTGGAGAGAAGGGAAATCTCCTGCACTGCAAGTAGGAGTGGAAACCGGTGCAGCCACTATGGCAAGCGGTGTGGAACTGCCTCAGAAATTTAAGAATCCATGTCCCATATGATCCAGCTGTTCCTCTGAGGCATGTTTGTCCAAAGAGCTCAGAAACACTACCTCATAACGAGACGTGCACCGCTGATTTCACAACAGCCTTACTCCCGCTATCCAAGACTTGAAAGCCGCCCTGGTGCCCAGCAAGGGAAGAATGCATAAGGAAGATGGGCTCTACCCACAGAATGGCATACCACTCAGCTGGAACAAAGGTTGCATCCAGCCATTTGTGACACCCAGAATGGCTGTGAGGGTTTTAGGGAAGTGAAACAAGCCCCAGGGAGAACGTCAAATACCGTAAGGATCTCTCTTACAAGGAGAAGAAAAAGCAAGCACTAACCAACAGGTGGCATGGGACATTTTATTGGGAGTTCCCAGATGCAGAGCGGGGTGGTGGGGGAGGGTAAAAGAGATGATGAGGCACCAGTGTGCAGTGAGGGGTTGTGATTCAGCTTTAGCTGGTGAAGATGATGTAACCTACACAGAAGTCTAAACCAATGAGGATGCAAATCTGAAAGATATAGGATGTTCTAATGCAGGGTTATGGCAATAAATTAACCCAAAATCAAAAATCCAAAATGGGGTCCATAATGACGTCATAATGCTTTTGGGGCTGAAAGCGTTTAGAGAAGGTGAACTTCCAAGGATGGAAAATCACCTCAAAATTCTTACTGATTCTACAGAAAGGTAGACCATTCCAAATAGATGAAGAGGAATACTACCCACAGAACATGATGCGTGCTAAACCCATGAACCAAGGGAAAATGTTACCGTCCATGATGTTAATAGAATAATCCCAACAAGCCCACGTCTTCCCAAGTTCAGACAAAAGGTTGGTCCAAAATAAGAATTCAGGGCCGGCATTGTGGTGGAGTGAGTAAGTGCCCACCTTCAACTTGGGCGGCCGGGGCCTCACTGTTTCACATTACGGGTGCAGATCACTTTAGCAGTGTTAGGAAATACAGATTTCATGGTACGGTGTGGACAGAGATCATAAATAAGTAGCAATTCTGACGATACGTTATCAATTCGCACAAGAAAAAGCTCCATGAGAATATTACAATCAATGAACGCGTCTGGTACACTTCTCCAAAGTAAGAAGGAAGGAAGACATGTGACCTGCCAAGGTGGAATCCGCAGAGTGCTAGGAGATGATACGATCATTGCTCATGAGAGGACTGCCTGGGCAACTTAAACTTGGGAGGGAGTCCAGGACTTTCTCTGGGGATGGTCCACCCACTTGGCCATCTACACAAGATATAAGAGATACAACCAAGGATAATCTAATACTGGAAAGAAACCACTGTTTAGGAAAGGAGGCGTTGATTCTTCTCTTCAATGTCCTCAAGACATCATTCTTGACTTTGGATTATGCTTAAGGAAGAAGGACAACATAGTTCTGATAGGTCCCAAGTGTGGCATCTTGTTTCCAATCAAGTTTCAAGCTTGAATCAGCATGCCGTCCCCATAGACTTGAATAGATGACAATGTTCTCCTCTCAGTGCTTGTCCCTCTATTCTCCCTTCTTGCCAAGGATTCCTTTCTTATCCCTTGAATCAGAGTCAGTTTGATCTCTTCTACTTTCTGTGCCAGCTTTCTGTTTCTCAAAGCTGTTTCTGGGTATCCCTCCCTTTAATAGCCTATCCTAGGCCAATCCTCAGACTGTAACCATGTGGCCCTCTTGGGGGACATGTTCACCATGATGTCATAAAGAACGTCCTAATTCTAAGTTGTCCTGACAACCGCCATGCACACAGAGTTTCACAGCTATCTCACACTAGTCTGACTCCTAACCCTTTCCAGAAAGGATAGCTTTCCTTTTTCTGGATTTCTTGTCAGTTTCTAACTTTCTCCTGGAACTTTGAAAGGCCTAGCACAATCTCCCTAGACACTGATTTCTTTCCTATAAGATTATCCTGGGTTGTATCTCTTATATCTTGTGTAGGCGGCCAAGTGGGTGGACATTCCCCAGAGAAAGTCCTGGACTCCCTCCCAAATTGAAGTTGCCCGGGCAATCCTCTGATGTGCAATGATCATGTCATCTTCTAGCATTCTGCCAATTCCACCTTGGCAGGTCACATGTTTTCCTTCCTTCTTCCTTTGGGGAAATGTACCAAATGCGTACATAGATTGTAATAGTCTCGTGGTTCTTTTTCCGTTGTGTGTTGATAAGCTATCTTCAAAATGGCTACTTATTTATGATCTCTGTCAGCACCGTACCATGAAATCTATATTTACTAACACTGCTAATGTGATCTGCACCCGTGATGTGAATCAGTGAGGCCCAGACCGCCAAAGCCGGACGTGGGCACTTACCCGGTCTACCACAGGGCCGGCCCTGAATTGGACTTTTGGACCAACCTTTAGCCTGAGCTTGGGAAAACGTGTGCCTGTTTGGATTATTCGTGAGGTGATTAGTAGTAACATCATGGACAGTAACCTTTTCCTGTTGTTCGTGGGTTTAGCATGGATCATGTTCTTTGGGGAGTATTCCCCTTCATCTGTTTGGAATGGTTTACCTTTGTGTAGCATCAGTAAGAATTTTAAGGCGATTTTCCATCCTTGGAAGGTCACCTTCACGATTCTTTTTCAGCCCCCAAAGCTTTAAGCCATCATTCTGGACCCCTTTTTGGATCTTTGACTTTTGCTGAATTTATTTCCATAAGCCTGCATTAAAACATCCTATATCTTTCAGATAGATTACATCATCATCACCAGCGTAAGCCTAATCACAGGCCCTCACCACACTCTTGTGCTTCACCATCTCTTTCCACCACCCCTCCCCCACCGACCTGCTTTGCCTCTGGGAATCCACAATCAAATGTGCCATGCCACCTGTTCATCATCTGGGTAGGTTTGACATCCTGAGATCAGAAGCTCCAAATTCGAGGTGGACCTTGAAACCCCCTTCATGGACACAGTGTCCTTCTGTCTTAAGTATAATCCAAAGTCAAGAATGTTCTCATGAGGACATTGAAGAGAAGAATCGATGCCTCCTTTCCTACGCCTCAAGCATTCTTTGAAGATCAGTCTCACTTTCCAAAGCTCTGGCATCATGGGTTCCCACTGGGTACATGTTAATGTGTCTCTTTGTTTGGAAGGGCTTTACAAGTGTGCTGAAATGCACCCTTTTATACAGGGCTTCATTTCTTAGTAAAGGCAGTATGTCCATGAAAGGGGTTGACAGGACCCCGCGAATTTGGAGTTTCTGAACTCAGGATCTCAAATCAACCCAGATAACCACGTGTTCTCAGTGCTTAGTTTGACTCAGGCTAGGATAGCAAGAAGTCCTACAAGTGACCGGTGCAAATTCAAAGACAACAACCAAGAGTCACGAAAGCACTCACACCTTGGACTAGAGAATATACGGTGAATAAAGAAATACAAAATTAATCATTACGAACTGAGAAGAACAGACTGATAAGCATATCTAAGGGAGATAGTTGAGAAAGACCATGACGAGTATAATATGGAAAAGAAAAAAGTTCCAGAAAATGGAAGGCGAACAGAAATCACACCTGGATAATCCACAATGAAAGATGATGTCCGTCTTGAGACAGACGCTGCTGGAACGTTTGAAAGTCGGAGAAATTCACAAGCC
>NW_025800611.1:0-1741 GCF_021613505.1 Equus quagga | reverse complement strand
GCCCGACATACATGAACCACATGCCAAGCACACCGGAACCACCAGATCGACTCGCCGCAACCACCTGTCAGAAATGCCAAAATCACCTGCCAGTATGCCGGAACCACTTGGGGGACACTCCAGAATCACATGAGGGCATGCCACAAGCACCTCTCAGACGTGACAGAACCACGTGCCGGACATGCCAGAACCAGCTCTCGGACATAACCGAACCACCTTCCGGACGCGCTTGAACCACCTGCCAAGCACGCAGAAACTACATGCTCCACTTGCTGGAACCTCCTGCTGGACGGACCGCAACCACCTGCCGGTCACGCCAGAACCTCCTGCCAAGCACGCCGGAAACACCTGCTGTCTGGCCAGAACCGCATGCCGGACACACCTGAAACATCTTCTGAGCAAGCCGGAAAGACCTGCTGGACACGTCTGAACCACCCTCCTTGCACGCCCAACTACGTGCTGGATGCACCTGAATCACCTCCCGGACAGACGGGAAGAACCTGCCCAATGCGCCTGAAGCAACTGCCGAGCACGCCGGAAGCAATGGCTGGACACGCTGGAAACATCTGCTGAGCAACCTGGAACGACCTGCCGGACACGCCTGAACCACCTGCTGAGCACGTTGGAACCACCTACCAGGCATGCCTGAATCACCTCCCGAGCACGGCGGAACCAACTGCTGGACACACCGGAAACATGCTGAGCGAGCAAGAACGACCTGCCGGACACATCTGAACCACCTGCCTTGCACGCCCAACCACCTGCCGGACACGCGTGAACCAGCTAGGTGACGCGCCTGAGAAACCTGCCTAGCACGCCAGAACTGTCTGATCGACTTGCCCGAACCACCTGCTGGAAACGCCAAAATCACCTGCCGGCTATGCCAGACCCACTTGGCGGACACTCTGGAATCACATGCCGGGCATGCTGGAAGCACCTCTCCGACGTGCCAGAACCACGTGCCGGACACGCTGGAACCACTTCATGGACAGACAGTAACCACCTGCCGGACCACTGTGAACCACTAGCCAAGCATGTGGAAACCACCTGCACAACTCACCGGAACCACCTGCCAGACACACCAAAATAACCTGCCGGCTCTGCCATAACCACTTGGCGCACACTCCTGAATCACCTGTAGGGCATGCCGGAACCACCTCTCAGACATGCCAGAACCACGTGCCGGTCTCGCCAGAACCACCTCGCGGGCACTCCTGAATCACAATTTCTGGCATGCAGCAAACACCTCTCAGATGTGCCAGACCAACGTGCCGGACACGCCGGAACCACCTCCATCTCCATGTCAGACTGGATCAACATGCCGGACGTCCCTGAACCACCTGCCGAGCACGCTGGAACAACCTGCTCGGCTCGCTGGAACCAACTGTCGGACATGCCGGAACCACTTGGCGGATACTCCGGAATCACATGCTGGGCATGCCGGAAGCACCTGCAGAGCACACGGGAACCACCTGCCACACTCGCCTGAACCACCTCCCGAGCACACAGGAACCACCTGACGAACACGTCTGAAACATCTCTCGGAAATTCCGGAACCACCTCCCGGACAGACCAGAACCACCTGCTGGGTATGCCTGGAACCACCACCCGAGCACTCCGGAACCACCTGCGGGACAGGCCTGAAACATCTGCCGAGCAAGCCGCAACCACCTGCCAGACAAGCCTGAACCACCTGTCGAGCATGCAAAAATCACATGCCGCGTACGCCAGAACCACCTGC
>NW_025800610.1:0-8917 GCF_021613505.1 Equus quagga | reverse complement strand
TTCCTTCATGACTGCTACCTTCTGGAGGCAGTGAAATCAAACGGAGAATGGGGGTGGGGTCTGCTTTGGGGGGAGGAGACAGATGTCTAGGCCTCCTTAGGCCCTCTGAGTGAGGGAGATGAGATTTATCAAGGCTGCTATGAGCCATGCCTTATGCTGAGTGGGACCTTCTAGTATTTAGTCCAAAGAGGTGTAGGTAGCATCATTTACATTAAAGTTGACCAAACCAAAGCTCAAAGAGTTTTGAGTAAACTTATCCGACTAAGCGGCAGAACCAGGAGCCTTCTGTTTCTCAGATCCTGCTCTCTCTGGTCCAGCCCCAGGAGCACTGCATCCACGTGAGTGGACATGGAGATGCACTCACTCCTTCCCAGGAAGGCCGAGTGGTTGGGCGTTGAAGGCTACTTGGTGAAATGTTGCTTCACTGTTTATCCTTCTACAACTTGGCTCCTCTGTTGACATTTTTAGTATTCGGTATAAACATGTGATTTAAACAAATGTTAAGGTACCTTCTTAGGTAAACATTCATAGCTGAGCAGTAGAAACTTGGAACTCAGCTTTTCCTTGCTGATCACCTTTCCTTTGAAAAGCATTCTTTTGACAAGGGCTGTTGGGTAGTTAAAAATCATCTCTGGGTAGCTTTGTGGGGTGTCCGAAGAAACACGGCCACCTGGAATCTTACCACATAGCCAGCATTTAATGACTACTTCCCAAGGACCCTGACTGCTGATAGTCATCATGGAGCTGCCTGAGTGTTGTGGCCCCCAGAGCAGAGGCCAGAGGCCGGCTGAGAAGTGGGCTCAGGCAGGTTGTGTCTTGAAAGGCAGATCCTTTTGCTGAAAGAAAGTTGACCATGGTTGGGCGTTCAGAAAGCAAACAGGGAATCTAAGAGTGGGAGGAGACTTACTATGAAAGTAGATGATTGCCAAACTCTGCTTGATTTGAAAACCAAACCTGGTTAGCTTTCGAAATGTGATCTGTCACCTGAATCCACTGTTCATACTAAACATCAGAAAACACGGACAAGTACAAGTGAAGTGTCTCATGCACCAGGCAGGAGAGAGCACTGCCTAGGAAGCATTTCCCCTGGAAGAAGTGACCCCGAGTCTGAGCAAGCCTCTATGTTTGCAGGATGAGGGGAAGAAGAGCACATTAACACCACAAAGATGCAGTTGGCCAATTTCCGAACATGGGAAATTCTGTGCAAAAGCTGACTCAGTTCCTCTTTCTTCTTGCTATCGCAATGAATGTGCCATAAGTAAATTAAACTAACTACTACTGATAATCTCACTTCTTCTTTGGATTCAGGCCAGAAGTCAGTGAGAATTAATTTTATGGGCAACTGGGCCCTCCGGCGTGGCTCCAGTGCCTGCCAGGACCTTCTGAACATGACGCCACCATCCCCAAAGCCAGGGCAGCTCTTCGGCGTCAGCCTCGGGGATGTGTGCAAATGCGACAGCCTGCCCCCTTCTCTTCTGGTGGGTCTCATTTTGGTCTTCTGTGGCTTTCCTGAGGAGGGAGAACTCTGAGAGGTCAAGTGTCTCGTTTAAATCTATCCCTAAACGGAGAAATCTTTAGACAGCCGCTGGCTTTGGGGGAAAAGCTTTGCTAATATTACGTCAAAGAATAAAATCTGATTTAGGTACTGCTGAGTCATAAAGCAAACACGACAAAGAAAAGATACCCGTGTCCATTCCATAGGTTTCAGCAAAGACCCACATATGCCTGCTCAGATCAATGCAAATGGGCTCTATGTGGATGAGTCTCTGAGAGTCCACCCCGTCTCATCTTCTCTGAACTCCACAGTAGTCTTCAGCCTCCTTCAGCTGAGTCTACTCAATCTCACTCCTCAGAATGTCTCAGGTGATTTTGACCTGTATTTCCAGTGCTGAAGCATACAGACTCAGCCTCTGGCATATGTGGATCCTTTCATCCAAATAGAATGTGTCAAGTGACAGCCACAGAATTTGGCCTGTGTTAACTCAAATTGGTGTATGGAATTGTCAGTGTCAACATTTATTGAGTGTCCAGTATCTCTCCAAGCACTCTACCAGATCTAGGGAACTTTAGGCTAACGACGAAGAAATGTGTCATGCCAGTCCCATGCTCCTACTACCTCAGTCCTTGCAAGTTTCACAGCAAATTTAGGGGGTAGCTATGATTATCATCATTCTCACTTCACAAATGAGAAAAAAAAAGTAACCTCACTAAAGTGTGCACTGTGCCCAAGGCCACACAGCCAAGATGTAGCATCATAGGATTCAGGTCCCTTGGATTACCTGACTCCAATACCTAGAGCCTTTCTGCACCACAAGCAGAGGACATGAAGATGCAGCAAAAGGAAAGGAAAGAGTGATGAGAAGGGGATGTAATTAGAGGAGGAGGAGAGGGGTTTGGAGAGCCCAATTTTAAAAGAGGGAAAGCAATCCAGGAAGTAGAAATGGGGTACGCAGCCCCTTAAAGGGGAACGAACAATGGGACACGGGTATGGCATGAAGATTTCCATAGCTGGGGAAGAGCAGCTATATTAGGGCACGATGAGGAAAGATTGGTGGAGTAGGAGCGGGTGATTCCACAAAGGCCTGGAAGCAGGGAGGTTTGATTCAAAAGTGTCAATTCACTGAAAAGGAAAATCTGACTTAAAAACTGTTTGAAATGTTTCAGCATATGAATGTAGAAGGGATGGTTGGGTAGAAAATAGAGACACTGAGAAAAAAAATTCCATGTTTGCTTGCATGCCCCCCCCCCAGCACTGCACCTCGCTTACCCCAGCTCAGACAAGGGGGGAGCTGGTGCTCTGGGCTCCTGGATACGAGGTGCCATTGATTTTTCCTTTCTCTTCTTCCCTATAGGATATGCTTTGCTTTCTTAAGCAAAAAGGGCCACTTACAGAGGGCATATTCAGAAAATCGGCCAATATGAAATCATGCAGAGCCCTAAAGGAGACATTAAATGCTGGGGACAAAGTGAACCTGGACTGTGAATCTGTTCTTGTGGTCGCATGTGTCTTAAAGGTAGGGAAACTTCTAGCATTATCCACACACAGCATAACTCTGAAGGTACATGATCAATTTCCTTCACCGTGATTGCCCAGGAACCATAATAGGCATAATAGATTGAGAAACTGAAAAACACTTCACGAAGTCCAAATTTAAGGGCGTTAGTTTGGGTGTTAAAAGCCCCAAATGTTAGATATACTTTCCTTTTTCATCACACACTACCTTCTCCTTCTTCATTCCTGAACATTATCCCAGAATAATAATAATAAAAATTCTAAACACACACTTAGATATACAGAACGTTTACCAGAACAAACATCCTGTTTTTGATGACTTCTTCACCATTGTCCTAATGAAAGCAAAGTTTACAAAAGAAAATTCGTATGAAACATTTGAAAATAGATAGAGAGGTTGACCGTAGTCAGTAAGCCAACATTTGTCATTCAATGAATCAAAAAATGCTCAATGAGTGACCAAAAGCTCCGTTCACTTCCTCATCCTTCTTTCGCCTGTCTCTTTTAATTTAAAAGTAGTGTAGGGGTGACTTCACTATTTTTTGCCTTCTTTCACCCTTACCAAATTTGGCATCCTTTATTAATGTTTGTTAAGCTTAACCCACCACCCACGATTATGGTCACACAGTAACAAGCTCCTACCACATGCTTCTTCTTATAAATCTGACTTTTAAAGTAGGTGCAGCAACGAAAATTTGTTTGGAATTCTGAAAATTCAATAGATTTATACAAAAAAGGTTTTTAAATGATACCGCTAAATCACAAATATCCAGTTATGTTTCTATGAAGGGAATCATAGAACAGGAAAAGAATTGACTCAATCCATCTTGGTATTTGTTAACAGCTCTAAAGAGGAATGTCATAAGTAGAAATGACTACAATAGGTTATTAAAATTCTCTTATAATCGAGATTCCATTTGGTCTTTCCTTGTTCCCCATGATTGTTCAGCTCTGTCATAAATAGGGACAGTTCAGAAGTGGCTTAGAGTCGACTACTGTGACACTGGGATGATTAGAAATATACACTAGGCATGCAAATAGCAAGTTGAGTGTTGCCTTCTGTGAGGTGCCCACCTGGAACTGATTTTCCAGCAAGAGTTAGAGTTGCCCATCAGCAGAGTCTTGCCTATCTTTCTGTTATAAGTACAGACTAGCAAGGGGGTGGCCGCTCGTGGGTATAGTTCTTAGACATTCCTAAAGTTGACTGATCTTGGTGGGGAATCAGACTTTGCAACTTGGCCTTGATAATACCATGCCCAATGAACTGGGGTGTTGACATAAACCAGAAATGAGTACGTCATCAGGACCACATTGAGTTTGCCATTGAGCTGTCTAAAAACAGAGGTCCAGCAGTGAATACCCTTGGCATATTCTGCTCAGGTCATGTTCTGGCTTCACCACACTCAGCCTCACCAATGGGCTCCCACAGAACAGGGTTCAGGAAACAGAGAGGAGACACATGCTCCGAGTGCATGTAGTGTGGTACGCATGAGGCAAGGGCCCTCCTGCACACTCCCAGACTCGAAGAGCCGGCCAGAGTTGGACTGCTTCCTCCCTCCAAATATATTGGAAGCACTCCATAGGAAACACGGTGAAAAGCACTAACTACCATGGCTAGCTACAATACCATGGGTACCACACACCAATCAACATAGTCAAAGTGAGAGGACTGGGACTCTGTCCATTGGCTTCTCTGCTCTGTCCCCAGTGCTCACAACAGTGCCTGGCACTAACAGCAGCTCAATAGGGATTAGCATGAGTGAACCATCATTAGATTCTAATTAGGATAGTTGCCCTGAGGCACTTCTCGAGCAAGCCACCACTAAGAGAAGGCATGTGCTGCTGAGTGAGAACAATGGAAGCTAGGTGTGCTTGGAAGCTAGCAAGACAATGTGACAACTTCCCCTCAGTCTTGCACAAACATTAAAGCTTCGTAAATTTTAATAGGCCCAATTCTACGATGTTAAACTTGTTCCTCAGCCCTCTAAAGTGACAGATGTTCCAGGCCTCCACTTAGGAAGCTGACATTTGTGCGTCTGTAGCCCTGATACTCAGAGGCCTGAAGTTGCGATGTATCCAAGTTTTTAGTAAGTTTCTTCTTTTGGAAGGATCTGCATGTCCCACTCACAGACTGTAAGGGGTAACACATTGTTACCCATTGGGGATTTTGATATATTTCCAATGTCTGCTGCTTCCCAGTCTGCAGGATTGAACGTTCATACAGTTAAAACCAGGATGAACGAGGCTATTGTGACACAGTGTTCTCCCAAGGAGCACACATACCTCAAGTCAGAAGGCTCAGTTCTCTCTTAATATGTGTGCGAGAGCACAAGGGTGTGCGCGTTTGGTTTGTTTCAGAACTTCTCTTGCTTGAGTTAAGAGCAAGCACTGTGTCTCAAATGGGGATGGGTATTTCTTCTCAAGAAACTAGCAGGATTGAGGACGACGTCTCACCGGACCTTGTCAGTTTCTACTAGTTTACTAAAATGGACACCAAGAGGAAGTTCCAGGTGATAGAAGGGGGCTTTCTCTTCGCTCCCACTGTGGCCCACTCTGCTTTGATGCTTCTAAGTTTTAGAAGTCCAATCACCCACTTCAGGGTGTGCAAGTCAGTGGAGAGGTGGAGCTGAGCGCTGCGTGGGTCACAGTGTGGGAAGCCTGAGAAGGAAGTGGGGACAGAAACTCAACTTTTCAACTCCATGTTTTCCCTGTAATTTCTCCAATATGTATTTGCCATAAGAATAATACTCTTCTTTTGATGTGTGTAAGGATTTTCTTCGAAACATCCCAGGGAGCGTCTTTACATCTGACCTCTATGCTAAATGGGTCAGTATAACTGATGGAGAGAACGAGGAGGAGAAAATCGCTGCCACTCAGAGGTAACGATGCCATGATTACTCTACTGGGGCACACCTCCAAAGTACAATCAACATACTCTTAGGAAAATATTAGCTTATACTTTACAGCTTTGTCCACTAAAATAATGACCAATGCCAAAGAGTTTGATTTGACCACTCCCACGGAGGCCAGTTCAAAAATAGTGGCGTGCCTTACTGCTCTTATTGAGTTCTTGTTCTTCTCCTAGTCTTGTTAATAAGGAATCCTTGACCATTTTATACCTTCTGAATATGTTGTCAACGAAAATAATCCATAACCAGTCAATAAATGAAAATTTGGGTGAGTTTATTCTGAGCTTAAATTTTAGGATTATAACCCGGGAGGTCTTTCCACAAAGGAACAGAGCACTCCAAAGAAGTGGGGGTACATAGGGTGGTTATATATCCTCAAAGAGGGTGTTTCACATGATTGAAATGTCCCTCCCACAATAGTCACAAGAGTGCCCTGTCGGCACAGCACTTGATGGACACAGCAGGTAGTGGGTCTGCTATCTCCAAGGGCGCAGCAGGAGGCAAGTCTATTGTCTCAAGCTGGGCGATCACAGGTGAGCGTAGCAATCAGTTTCTAGCCTAAGGAAAGATGCTTAATCCTTAAGGAGACACCAACGTTGGCAGGGGGAGGGAAGTTGCACCTTTATCTCAAGGGCCTTTTGCTCTTGCCATAGGGAATCTCTAAAGCAGATATACAATGCATGCTCAATGGCCTCCGTC
Organism: Equus quagga; assembly: GCF_021613505.1. Taxonomy (NCBI): domain Eukaryota; kingdom Metazoa; phylum Chordata; class Mammalia; order Perissodactyla; family Equidae; genus Equus; species Equus quagga. The sequence goes on along the minus strand of NW_025800610.1, from coordinate 2,296 downwards.
AGGCCCTTTTGGAAAGACAAGGTCAGGCCCGAATTAGGTTTACACCAAAATGGCTTCCTCATATATTCCAATATATCCTATTACTTGCCATTTTTATTTGACAATATGAAACTGAGAGCAGATGAAATCCTTTGGTCCAAGAGAGATGCTAAAGGACCAATCTGCCAGGGATATGGTCTTACCTTTGTCAAACACTTAACTAGCCAGAGAAGTTCTTATCTGGTTCAGGAACTGAACGCAATGAAACATTTTTGCCTGGAACTTTGCTGGGCTCTTACCCTGAGTCAGTGTTCCTATATTGCTACCTTCAAAACAAAGGGAGCCTTTGAAATTTCATCGCTGTTTAATTTAATCCATGAGCTTTTGTGAACTTTAATTGAAGAGTTTCTGCAATGTTTCAGAGTTTTAAAATATATTTAGATTAAATTCGATGTTAATAAGATGGGCCCAAATGAGAACACGTTCTAGGCATTTCAGGGAAATGTTTCAGGCAGCATGTTTAGGAGGGCCATTTCTGCATTCTCGTGCATGTTCACTGGGCTTTGTGCCTGCTCTACAAAGAAGTCCTCTGTTCCCTTTCTCTGTATTTCCAACTTCCTGAGCAAAATGATGTGCTGTCTTTAAAGGTCCATTTTTGTGTCTTTAGGCTTTTGGATGAGCTGCCCAGAGCCAATGCAGAGCTCCTGCGCTATCTTTTTGGAGTGCTGCACAACATTCAGCAGCATTCATCCGTCAATCAGATGACAGCTTACAACTTAGCCACCTGCATAGCCCCAAGCATTCTTTGTTTGCCCAATGCCTGCAGCACAGAATTAGAAAGTGACATCACAAGAAAGGTAATGAAAGCTCTCATTTGCATGCCCTAGGGGTCAGAGTCCCCACTTGGAACCCAAAATGGACGGTGTTAACTCTGACAGACCAGTTTTTGAAAGTGTATCCGTTGAGTGGCAGAGTCATTTATCCTCCTCTGTGGGGATGGGAAGGAGGGTTGTTAAGGGGGAACTGTGAGCAGTTGAGTCTCTCCTCCCTTCCTGTCCACGAGACTAAACTCTGGACCGACTGAACAGCAGAGAGAGGAGTGGCCCGATATGACAGAAAAGAACCTGGGCTTTGGAGTGTGACAAGCCAAGGTTCAACTCTCAGCCTAATCACTGAGGGATGTGTAACCCTGGGCAAAGTTTCCAAGCCATGGTTTCTTCATCACACGATGGCGACAACACCCAGCTCCTCTGGTCATTACTGGCACATCCTAGGCAGCTTGGGCAATATGAGCACCCATGGCTCCACACACTTTGGCCTTCCTCTGCCAGCTGTGGCTCATTCAGAAAAATACTTGGCTACTATTTTGCCTCTGCTATAGGGTGAGGAAACTAGTAAAAGATTCCAGAACATCCTATCAGAGCTACAACATGCCCAATAAGATCATAGCTGTTTCCCAAGAGAGTTTCCCAGAAAGTAAGGGTGGGGCAGGCAATGCAAGAGGAGGGGCTGCAGCCAGACAAACTGAATGGTGTCTCTCCAGCTGCTTTCTTCCCTCACAAAAACCCACAGAAATCTCTGCTGCCCAAGTTTAAGCAGCACCTAAACTTACAAATGAATTTCACGTATCCGTGTCTATTGGGTGCTTTATAAATTTTCCTAAGATGCGATATGTCTATTATATCTCAACAAAACTGGAAAAAATGTTTAATGAAAATGAATAGATAAAATTTCATAAGAGCCTATACATCTTCCCCCAAACATCCTATGTGGGTTACATTTGAAAATTGCCTTTGTTTTCAAGATGTAACCATTGATATAAAAATGTTAGCTTTTAAACTAGACCACAAATTATGCCTTTAATCCACTGATGAAAAGTATTTTAAAACCTGTGCCCAAAGTACTCACGAAAGTATCACAGTTCGTTCTTAGAGAAAACTGGTTCTCTGAATTTTTCTTAGTATTCTTTCACAATTTTTGTTAGAGCCAAGCTTCATGTATGAAATGTGATTTATAACTATGCCATATGAAAAAAAAACACGTTTTTACCCTTTTGTGTTGCAGATTTCTCTTGTGCAATTTTTGATTGAGAATTGCCTCCAGATCTTTGGAGAAGACATTGCTTCCCTCCTGGGGGAGAGCTCCATGCATTGTGATGGCAGCGAGAAGGCTGCAGATCCTTCGACTGACTTCGGAGAAGACATTGCTTCCCTCCTGGGGGAGAGCTCCATGCATTGTGATGGCAGCGAGAAGGCTGCAGATCCTTCGACTGACTTCGGAGAAGACATTGCTTCCCTCCTGGGGGAGAGCTCCATGC
>NW_025800609.1:0-1197 GCF_021613505.1 Equus quagga | reverse complement strand
TTCTTCTCCTTCACTTTCGGGTTCACCCACTCCTTCCTGCTCACCGTTATGGGCTATGACTGCTACGTGGCCATCTGCCACCCTCTGCGCTATAGTGTGCTCATGAGTCCTGGTAGATGTGCCTGCCTAGTGGCCTGGTCCTGGGCTGGTGGCTCAGTCATGGGGATGGTGGTGACAATGGCCGTTTTCCACCTCATCTTCTGTGGACCCAATGAGATCCACCATTTTGCTTGCCACATGCCAGCACTGTTGAAGTTGGCCTGTGGAGCTGATGTACCAGGGGTGGCCAACGGTGTGGGCCTGCTCTGCATCACTGTCCTGCTGGGCTGCTGTCTCCTCATCCTCCTCTCCTATGCCTTCATCGTGTCTGCCATCTTGAGGATCCCCTCAGCTGAGGGCCGGCACAAGGCCTTCTCCACGTGTGCATCCCAACTCACTGTGGTGGTCATGCACTATAGCTTTGCCTCTGTCATCTGCCTCAGGTCCAAGAGTCCCCAGTCTCTGGAAGGAGACACCCTGATGGGCGTCACCTACACGGTCCTCACGCCCTTCCTCAGCCTCATCATCTTCAGCCTCAGGAACAAGGAGCTGAAGATCGCCATGAGGAAGACCTTCCTCAGCAAGCTCTACCCAGAGAAAATGTGATCATCTGGGAGGAATTCCTTGGAAATAGCTAAATTGGATTACCAGATGCTACCATGAGAATTGGCACCCTGTATACACGTAGGAACCTATTTATCTGATGCCTTAAGGTTTAAAAGGAGCCTTGTAGGCGGCATCCAAACATACCAACATTGGTCAAACAACGTCAGGAGCGCATTTGTGGTGAAGAAATGTGTGAGATTGTAACACACAGAAAATTAGATTTCATAATTCCTGCCCACTGCGGGACACTTTGTCAGGTAGCATTACACCTGGAACCTGTTCTTCTGCCAGAAACCAGGGTGGTCTGCTTACTCCCACCACCATAAATCCAGATTGCAAAGAGAATTGAAACACCCTGACGCAACACTCTACCAAGCAGCAACAGGTAAATACAACATGGATAGTATACAGCTACAGAAGACCAAGGCAGGTTATAGCAGAGGAGAACAAAACACCCTAATTTTCAGCATTGCACAGCTCTGCAGTAGCAGTTAGAAACAGTATTAAGCAGACTCACAGAAAAAGTTGAGGAAATCCCTACATTTCAAGTGT
>NW_025800608.1:0-1604 GCF_021613505.1 Equus quagga | reverse complement strand
GAGGCACCCTTGAACCACATCTGAAGCACATGGGAAGCACGCATGTTCAATGCTTGAACCACACATGAAGCTCAGGTGAGCCACACATGAAACACAGCTGAGGCATGCATGAGCCACGTGCCAGCCATGACTGAGTATGTGGGGGACAGGTTTCAGCAATGTGGGAGACACACCTGTATGACATGTCCCACGTGTGACCACATGCCTGCCACGCATGGATAATGTGTGATGAATGCCTGAGTCACGTGTGAGCAATGCCTGCATCGTGTCACCCCTGCATCAGTAAAGTGCCGACCACAGCTGAATCACCTGTCACCCACATCCAAACCACATGTCAGCCACGCCTGAGCCATGTGTCAACTGTGACACACCAAGTGTCAGCCACACATCCATCACGTGTCACTGCAGCCTGAACGAAGCATCACATGCCACTGGAACCCGTGGCCGACACACCTGAATCCCATGCCTGAAACACATGCCAGCAACGCCTGAATCTCCTTTCTGACATGCTTGAACCATGTGCCTACCATGCCAGAGCCACGCCCCAGCCATGCATGAGCCTCCCCTGAGACATGTGTTTGCCATGTGTGACAAGCTCCTGAATCATGTGTCAACCACACCTGGCCCCGGTCTGAGGCTCGCTTGAACTACATGTGAGCCATGGCTGAGCCATGCCTGCACCACGTGTGAGCCATGCCTGAATCACAGCTCAAACACTCCTCAACCATAGGTGACACGCACATAAGCCATGTGTGAGTGACACCTGGGTTACACCTGAACCATTTCGGAGCAGCACCTGAACCATGACTGAACCACATGAGACACACTTGAACCACATGGGAAAGATGTGTGAAGCACACATGTTCAAGGTGTGAAGCACACGTGAACCACAAGGGAGCCACTCGTGAATCATGGCTAGGCCATGCGTGAGCCACATGCCAGCCACATCTGAGTAGGTGGGAGCCATGTGTCAGCAGCAAGTGAGTCACATGTGTGCCACACATGAACGACATGTAACCTGTGCATGAAACACATGTCTGCCATGTTTGGATAATGTGCGATGAATGCCTGAGTCATGTGTCAGCCATGCCTGCGTCATGTGTCAGCCACACCTGAAACACCTGGCACCCCTGCGTGAACCACACAACAGCCAGCCCTGAGCCAGTGAAGGCCATGCATGAACCAGGTGTGAGCCAAGCCTGCATGATGTGACATTCACGCCTGTGTCACGTGGCTGCCTCACCTGAGTCACGTGTCAGCCATGCCTGAAAAACGTGTGAGCCACGCCTGAGTCTCATCTCAGCCATGCTGAAGTGGCATGCCAGCCACGACTGAACCATGTGCCAGTCCCCATTTAAGCACACGCCGCCTCACTTGAAGCATGTGTCAGCCACGCTCAAGCCACCTGCTGCCATGCATGAACCATGTGCCAACCATGTCACAAACAAGTGTGAGCCACGCCTGAGCAGCACCACAGCCATGCATGAGCCACACCTCAGCCGTGAGGGAGCCATGCGTGACAAATGCCTGAATCTTGCGTCAGCTACATGGGACCCAGTTCTGTTTCATGCCTGCATCACCTGTGAGCCTTGGCTGAGCTGCAC
>NW_025800607.1:0-1123 GCF_021613505.1 Equus quagga | reverse complement strand
CAAGGGACCAATACACTGAGACAGAGGATGGTGAGTCTGGGGTCAAAGCACCTGTTCCTGTGGAACTGAGGAGGACGCAGGTCCTATGTGACCCCAGAGGCTCCTTTTCCTAAAATCCCACAAAGAACCCTGTATAAGGGATTGGGAGGGAAAGATCCCATGGCATTCTGGAGAGAGCTTCACCTCCTGAGGTGGCCCTGTAGGAATTCTGCCCACAAGCTGTGTCTTTTCTCTGCACAAATGTTTCTGGGAGCCCACCTGCTCCTTGGAAATGCAATCTGACTCTCCATTGTCTATCAAGTCCAACCTGCATCACTTGGCCAAGGACTGCACAGAAAAAAGAGATGACACAAATTTGGAATGTAGTCAGACAGCCAGACCCAACAGCTCATAAGATAATGGGGCCTTCACAAGTAAAGAAGTCACACATCGGTGAGGACAGAGTTTGCCCAAGTCCGCTTGAGCCCACTGAGTGGTTTCCCAGCTGTCTGGTCAACACCCCCCTCTGAGGAAAGCACCCTTCTTGGATTGAGGCAGATTTCTAGGATGAATAGAGTTACAAGGAGACTCTGCAGCACTTGAATTCAAGATCATATGTAACTGTGACAACTTGGGGCACATGTGACTCAATCGGCTCAGGAGAATGATTCATTATGATCATTTAGTAGGAAAATTGATTGAGAAGAATGGTCCTTCCTCTGCTTGAGTGATAATAACCAAACTCTTCGGTGGCACTAGGAATCAAACACACATATTGGAATGGACTTCAGAGCTCAAGTTTCAGTGAATGTGCAATTTTTCAGATGTAACATTCAATGACTCATGGATTTCGGTACAACTCTTGCTCCTTTGACTGACAGTAGTGCTTATATGAAGTGTGGATAAATTGGAGCACACTGACGACTCTCCCTTGATGTGAAGTTAGATGCAGAAAGTGGCCAGAGAGTGATGGGCCCCCAGAGGGAATGGGAGGGGCTGCATCTTGACTCCTCACAGAGCTGGAGCACTGTGTCAAGAGCACCCATGTCCGGGTCCAATGGTCAGTCTTGTCTTAGGACAGGATCTAAGAGACCCTTGGGAAGCATTCCTTGCCAGACCTGAAGCCAGAGCTTCCATCTCAAAT
>NW_025800606.1:0-1266 GCF_021613505.1 Equus quagga | reverse complement strand
TACTTTTGTTTTCTAGCGTAGTACCATTCAAACTGCAATACCTGTTTTCATTACATTTTCCAGAATGCCTAGGTACAGTTTTTGAAAGCACATTTTAAAAAATGTACATTGAAAACTTCTATTATGATCTTTTTTTGAAGTAGTGCACCTTTTCTCAAGTATTTTTAATTATTTTATATTTATAAAAATATATTTTGTAAATATCAAGTACCCTATAAAATATATGTATATTATGTTATTTAAATAGAACCCAGAATACTTGACATTCAACAAATATATACTGAATGAATAACTTTTTTGATGACTTTGGCAGTCCTTAGTGGTTGGCTAATCAATTTCCATCCCCAAGGATGTTCTGCCTCTCCCATCGACCAACTGTAGAGGCAGGCATAGTTAAGTCTCAGTGCGTCAGCCTCATTGCCCTTAGAGGGAATCAAATGACACAGCTATGGATAATAAGATGTATAGGAAAGTCTGCAAGGGGTGGTCATGAGAAAACTTTTGCTTCCTTATGAACAGGGCAGCTATAGCTTGAACCATTCTCCCCGCTGCTTCCTGCCCTTTAAGGTTATTCTTACTGAAGCCATGGTGATCATCTTAGGGTCTTGGGGAGAGGCCCTGAGAATTGCAGATACAGAAACTGCAAGATTATTGAACTGCTATGGCTATTACCGTCACTACCAATTCTTCTTAGGTGATAAAAAATAAGAAAAAAACTCTAATTTGTTTAAGCCATTGCTAGGCAGACTTTCCTTGATAATGACTATGATAATAAATAATACAATGACCAAGATGAAAGTATTATTGAGAGCCAGGTTGTAGACATCACTCAAACACAGTGACCGCACCAATTCTTTGTTTTATCGCATTGCCTCCTTTTCCAGTCCTCTTTTCCAACTCTGCTTTCTTGGAAGGGAATTCATGAGCTGTAATACTTGAGGACATTCTCCTCTGTAGGTTTCAGGATTTTCTTATCTGCCATATTCACCACCCGTCCAGGAGCAAGACCAAAGAAAATCTGCCTTGGGTCCTTTCGAGTAGTAAGCACTTTGAAGAGTTCATCTTTAGTAACGTCAGGTAAAATATAACCATACTTCTGGGCGAGTTCAAGTCTTGCTTCAGGAAATTTGGCCGGATCCGCCAGGTCACCACGATTCTTTGCATCAGTATAATACGGCACCAGTGCTTCAGGTGGAAGCATTCGTTTTGGAATGGGTTGTCCACGCAGAAAGAATGGAACAGGTTTGCACAGAATTTCTAAAACAA
>NW_025800605.1:0-1180 GCF_021613505.1 Equus quagga | reverse complement strand
AGGATGTGGAATAAGAAATGGGAATAAAAATTAAAATCTATCAGCTTGGCAAAAATGAAAGTAGGTGATGAGAGTATTTACCAGAACGTAGAGAAAATATACTGTCATAAAGATTGATGGGATTGAAAACTGTACAAAATCTCTTCTAAAGGGCTCTTTTGAAAAATGTCTCAACAATTTAAATGTGTTTACATTTTGATGCAGAAATTTCTTTTTTAGGAATTTATGCTAAGAAGGTAATCACACGTGTTCTCAAAAATGTGTATTCAAGGATGTTTCTTGAGTTATGGTTTATAAAAGCAAAGAATGGAACTTATCTAACTGATGTAATGAGTATAATGATGGCAACTATGAAAAGAGGAACACTCAATATGTCTCAGGCGATGATACCCTAATTTAAATAGAGGGTCACATTTAATCCTCAGAGCAAACCCATGAGGCACCAACATGTGATCCCTTTGTATGAACAGAGTAATGGAGACTCAGAGAGGTTTAGGAGGTGGTGGAGCCAGGGGTGAACTGAGGGATTTTGTCTCAGAGCTTTGTTGACTCATCTTGCATTGGTTCCCTGTCCAATGTTGGTGGCAGGATGACTCTGCAACCCATGCAGATGAACTGTCTCAATGTTACAGAACATTTTATGACAGGAGGCCACTAGGCTCAGAGCTCAGAAGGACATCAAGGGGCAGTGTGACTTAACTGCCCAAACCACAGCACTGTCCATCATCTAATGTATATTTTGAGGCCTCCAGTGGATCAGGATCAGCTAGACTCTGGAGATACAGTGAAGAGCAAAATAAGACCCTGGTGATATGGAGCTTGTGTTGTCATGGAGAGATGGACATTTAGCAGAAATGACAAAGATAAATGAAATCACTATTGAGCCAAGTGCTGTGAGTAAAAAGCTCATGATGTCATGAAAGTGGATAACCAGGAGACCTAACAGGTCCCCTACTACTTTTATCAATAATATATAACATATGTAAAAGGTATATGGCATATTAAAAAAACAGAATTTTATAAATTATATACAATCATAGAACAAGAAAAAGCCCTTGGAAATTAAAAAATGATCATAGAAATGAATAATTTAGTAGGTGAGCTGGAAGATTAAAGTTATACTCCCACTAAGTAGTACAGATGGAAAGGTCATACAAAGCAGGAGAGAAGACCTGTAAGA
>NW_025800604.1:0-1771 GCF_021613505.1 Equus quagga | reverse complement strand
CAGGTGGCTCCGGAGTGCTCGGCAGGTGCTTCCGGTGTGTCCGGCAGGTGGTTCCAGCGAGTCGAGCAGGTGGCTCCGGCGTGCTCGGCAGGTGCTTCCGGTGTGTCCGACAGGTGGTTCCAGTCTGACCGTTAGGTGGATCCGGCGTGTCCAGCACGTGTTTCTGTCACGTCTGAGAGGTGGTTCTGGCATGCCCGACATGTGACTCCGAAATGTCTGCCAAGTGGTTCTGGCGTAGCCGGCAGGTGATTTTGGAGTGTCCGGCAGGTGGTCCCGGCGAGTCGAGAAGGTGGTTAAGGTGAGCTCGGCAGGTGCTTCCGGCTTCTCCGGCACGTGGTTCTTGCAGGTTTGACAGGTGGTTCCGGCATGCCCGACAGGTGAGTGCTGAGTGTCTGGCAAGTGGTTCCGGCATAGCCGGCAGGTGATTTTGGCGTGTCCAGCAGGTGGTTCCGGCGAGTCGAGAAGGTGGTTAAGGTGAGCTCGGCAGGTGCTTCCGGAGTCTCCGGGACGTGGTTATGGCACATCAGAGATCTGGTTCCAGCATGCCTGGCAGGTGATTCCGGAGTGTCCACCTACTGGTTCTGGCATAGCCGGCAGGTGATTTGGCATGTCCGGCAGGTGGTTCCTTCGAGTCGAGCAGGTGGCTCCGGCGTGCTCGGCAGGTGCTTCCGGTGTGTCCGGCAGGTGGTTCCGGCGAGTCGAGCAGGTGGCTCCGGCGTGCTCGGCAGGTGCTTCCGGTGTGTCCGGCAGGTTGTTCCGGTCTGTCCGTTAGGTGGATCCGGCGTGTCCGGCACGTGTTTTTGGCATGTCTGAGATGTGGTTCCGCCATGCCCGACAGGTGATTCCGGAGTCTCCGGCAAGCGGTTCTGGCGTATCCGGTAGGTGATTTTGACGTGACCGGCAGGTGGTCCCGGCGAGTCGAGAAGGTGGTTAAGGTGAGCTCGGCAGGTGCTTCCGGCATCTCCGGCACGTGGTTCTTCGAGGTTTCAGAGGTGGTTGAGGCATGCCCGACAGGTGAGTGCGGAGTGTCCGGTAACTGGTTCTGGCATAGCCGGCAGGTGATTTTGGCGTGTCCAGCAGGTGGTTCTGGCGAGTCGAGAAGGTGGTTAAGGCGAGCTCGGCAGGTGCTTCCGGAGTCTCTGGCACATGGTTATGGCACATTAGTGATGTGGTTCCGGCATGCCCAGTGGGTGATTCCGGAGTGTCCGTCAAGTCGTTCTGGCATAGCCGGCTGGGGATTTTGGCATGTCCAGCAGGTAAGATTTTGGCGTGTCCGTAAGGTGATTTTGACGTGTCCGGCGGGTGGTTCCGGGGAGTGGATCAGGTGGTTCCAGCGTTCTCGGCAGGTGATTCAGTTTGGTTCGGCAGGTGGTTCTGGTCTGTCCTGGAGGTGGTTCCGGCCTGTCCAGCCTGTGGTTCTGGCACGTCTGAGAGGTGGTTCCGGCATGCCCAGCAGGTGATCACAGGGATTCCTCCAAGTGGTTCTGGCCCAACCCGCAGGTGATTTCAGCGTGTCCGGCAGGTGGTTCCAGCATGCTCAGCAGTTTGTTCAGGCAGGTCCGGCAGGTGGTTCCGACGATTCGAGCAGGTGCTTCCGGCTAGCTCGGCAGGTGTTTCAGATGGGTCCGTCAGGTGGTTCCGGGCTGTCCAATAGGTGGTTCCGGCGCGTCCGGCACGTGCTTCCGGCGCGCCTGAGAGGTGGTTCCGGCATGCCCGGCAGGTGATCCCAGAGAGTCCTCCAAGTGGTTCTGGCCCAGCCCGCAGGTGATTC
>NW_025800603.1:0-4006 GCF_021613505.1 Equus quagga | reverse complement strand
CGGTGCGGACTCGCGCCTCGCCTCCCACACCCCCGCACACAAAGACGCCGCTCGGCGGAGAGAGCAGACGCCCGCAGCGGGCGCGGGGGCGCACGGGGCGCGGGCCCCGGGGACGCCGCCGCCGCCGCCGCCGCCGCAGGGACGCGCGCCCGCAGCCCCCGGCTCCCCGCAGCTGCATAGCCCGGCCCTCAGCCCGAGCGGCCGGCGAGGGATGCGGGGATGCGGGGGGAGAGAGGAGGGGGACGCGGGTGCCCCGGACAGAGCTTGTTATAGCTCGGCCCCGCGGCATCATGGGGCTTGTAGTCCGCCTCGTGGAACTGGGGGTGGGGGGTGGCCGGAGAGAGTCCCGCGCTGTCCCCTTGATCCCATGACAGGGTGGGAAGGGAGTCAGGCCTGGCCAGAACGGAGGCAGTGTCCTCACGCCAGGTGGTCTGGGGCGCACCCCCACCCGCTGGGCTTTTGCCTTTCGCTGGGGAGGGAGGGGGCAACAGACCTTCCTCAAAGCATCAGGCCGTGCGGGAAGGTGTGGCCTTCAGACTGAATTTTGGTCCCAGAGGAGGGATCTAGATTCCAAGAAAAGAGTAAATGATGGAGGGGACTTCTAAGAAAGGTGCGAGGCATTGGTCCCAAGGGTCATTGGAACAACCAGGGGTCCGGCACCTGAAATATTATGTAGGAGTCTTCCCTTCCCTCTTAGAAAACTAAGCGCCTTGGGGCCAGCCCGGTGGCGCAGCGGTTAAGGTCGCACGTTCCGCTTCTCAGCGGCCTGGGGTTTGCCGGTTCGGATCCTGGGTGCGGACATGGCACCGCTTGGCACGCCATGCTGTGGTAGGCGTCCCACATATAAAGCAGAGGAAGATGGGCATGATGTTAGCTCAGGGCCAGTCTTCCTCAGCAAAAAAGAAGAGGACTGGCAGTAGTTAGCTCAGGGCTAATCTTCCTCAAAAAAAAAAAAAACAACTAAGCTCCATCTTCTAACTAAGCTCCATCTTCTACACTTAACATTGGAAGGAGAATGTCCACTAAGGACAGCCCCCTCCCCCCATACGCCCCCATTCCCCCCATACGCTGTCCTCTGCAAGGACCAGAGAGGGGCTGGGTAGAAAAAGCAGCAGGTGGCAGCTCCTCAACTTCACCCTATGTGGTCTCCCCAGGACAAGAGACTGATTCCAGAGACCGGCTCCTTCCTGAATAACTCCAGAGTAGAGAGGTTCTTCCAGAAAGGTTCCTGCAGACGCTGTGGTAAAAGTGAAATTGGCTCTGGGGCCGCCTATTGCAAGGGCTGGAAGGACCTAGAGGGTCGGCCCAGTGCTTGGAGGAAGGACTGGAATGATAGGCCTGAGTTCCAATTCCACCTTATTAACTGTCTGACCTTACCTTAGGCAAATTGCTTAAATTTTCTGGTTTCTCAAACCACTCACCTGTAAAATGAAACTAAATACTACCTCCTGGGGTGAGCTAAGGATAGTAACTGCCTTGGAAGCGGCGCATGCCTCCCCCAACCAGGCCACTGAGACAGGTGGAGGGACCAGGCACAGTGCCTTCTTGAGCCCACCTTAGAACAAGTTGAGAATAAGGGATTCCATACCAGCCCTACTTAGAACAATCCAAGAAGTGTTTGTGTGGGAGGTGCTAGCAAAAGCTTGCAAACTCTCCGCGCCCCCCTCAGGTTTCTTTGTGTGGTCTTCTCTCCTTCCTCCTCCATACTCTGCGGTGCCAGGCCCGGGCGGGAAAGGATGAGGTAGGAGTGGACTGCCTCGCCCCTTTCTCCAGCCTGGGCGGGGCCAGCGGGCGTCTCCGGCAGCCGGGGACCGCTGCCCACCTCTACCACGAGAGGTCAGCAGAGTGTCGTGGCTGCAGCCGGAGTTGGGGAGGGGGCTGGAGCGGAGGAGGACCGGCTAGGAGTGGCCGGGAGAATGCCCGTACATTTCCTCATTAAATTGTTTTTAGAACCTTGTGCGTGATTTCTCTTTAACCGTCCTGCTTCCTGAGGTGGCGGTGTCTCCAAAAGGAAATTCAGAAACCCGTTTATCCCTAGCCCCTGGCCGAGAAGCTCAGCTGTGGCAGGGCTGGGGGTTTGGGGAACAAAGTTGGGAGAGTGGATCTTTGCCTGCGCCACACCCGGGTGTTCCCCGGGCCGACCAGAAGATGGGGGGTGGCGGGTAGCGGATGAATCGTGTTCTTACCTGGAAAAGTCTTGGAGTTGAAGGACTGGGGGAGCTCAGCCTGAATTGGAAGACCTATCCCCTGGGCAGCCGAGCTCTCTTTTTGCCAGGCGGCCCTAGACTCTAAACCCAGGTCGTTTTTTCCTCCGGCCTGAGAGCTCCAGCTGCCACGTGCTCGAGACGCGCCTACACAGCAGAGAAACAAAGACAGCCAAGCGATGGGACTGCCAGCAGCCGCCTCGACATTTAATAAATGAAATTCCATAGCTGGGGGTCGATCGGGGGTGAAGGGGCGGCCACTGCTCGTGGGCTGTATGCCCGGTAAGGGCGGCCTGGCCGCTCCTCCCGTCGCCCGGGATGGGGCCACCAAGCCCATGGACTGACTCCTCGGTGCGGGTGCGGGTGCAGCACGCGGCGGCAGGTGGTGCCCCCGCCCCGCGCCGTCCCTCCTCCCCGCGAGGTATCTTTGCTCGCAAAAGCCCTGCCAGCTGAGCGGCTGGCTGTGGGGGGAGGGGAGGCCTGCAAGAAGATTTTTTTTAAAGGTGCGATTATAAATATACCTCGTGGATCGCGATTTGAAACAAACTTGTCAATCTGGGCTGCAGTGAAAGGCGATGGAGGCAGCTTTGCATGTATTTCTGGTGGTGTGACTCATGAGCATTACTTGTCTCCCCCAGGGAAGCAGCCTGCCCACCCACAAGTCACTGCTGCTCTGGCACCGCTGGGATAAAATCGACCAACTCCGGAACCTCTGTCCAAGGACTCCCCTCCTCCCCCCTTGTTACTGAGTAGGACTCCCTCCTGCTTAGGAACCCTCCCTTAATCGTGTCACCACAGATCTGGCCCCCAGGCCTGGTCCCGGGCACCCAGGTCCTCTCCCCAAAAGCAGAGCGCTCTGGCCTTTTGCTCTTGCAGGGATGGGGGCTGGGTGCACGCGGGGCCCACGTGTATGGGGGAGCATGCTCAGTGCAGGGGTGCACCCACGTGCGGCCTGCGCCTCCGCTCCCTGTCCCTCCACCTCTGCTGAGTCTCCCTGTGAAGTCCAGGAAGAAAGGCCACCACAAAAAAAAGGTCCCTGTATATTACGTGCGCGCACCCTGGACACACACCTCTGGTGACCCAGAAACAACGTGGATGTGTATAAGACGGATGCCAAGTGGATATTGCTGCACATAGGCACAGTGGTCACTCCTCGGGAGGCCTTTAAAAACTGCCCAGATTCTTTCATTTCTGGATGGAAGCGTGGAGGAGGGGTAGATGTATTTTTAGCCTGGAGGCAGGGGGATACACTGCATGACCTCTCTGGCACTTGGGCGTCCATATTGTTGGTGGTGTGCTTAATCAGCAAGGGTGTGACCACACACACCGGGACACTCAGATATGGATAGAGAGGGGACGAGGACGCACATCTCACCCCAAGCAGAGATAGGCGGGCACCCCAAACCACAGCTCCTTGCCGAGGAGGGGGGCCTGGGCCTCCAGCTCCTTGTTCTCTTCCCTGATTCCGAGGGGTCACTGTCCCTGGGCCCTGAGCCCCCTGGGCCACTCTCCGTCTCGAAAGCGAAGGGGATGGGGCCCTGAGGGTGACTCACATTACCTTCGGGCCAGGGAAGCGTGGGAGCCGAGGCCAGGGCCGCAGGCAAAGCTGCCCGCTCTGGCCGGCGGCGACCGCGGCCCCTTTAAGCGCCCCCGCCCGGCCGCCCGCGCGCGGCTTCCTTTCTCCGGGAGGCGCGGCCGGCAGGGCCCGGCGGCGGGCGGCGCGCGGGCTGCCCCTCCCCCGGTGGGCCGGGCCTGCGCCGCTTCCTGCAGGAGCGGCCGGGAGCCGCGCAGGGGGCGGGGAG
>NW_025800602.1:0-10912 GCF_021613505.1 Equus quagga | reverse complement strand
GTCCGGTGGTTCAGCCATGTTTGGAGAGTGGATTAGTGTTGTCCAGCCGGGGATCAGTCGAGCCCACCGGTTGGTTGCAGCGTGTCCAGAGGTGGTTCTGGCATGTCCAGAAGGTGGTTCCATCATCTTCAGCATATGGTTACTGCATGTCCAGCAGGTGGTTCACGCAAGTCTGGCAGGTAGTTCAGGCATGTCCAGTGGGTGGTTCTGGCGTGTCTGGCACCGGGTTCTGGCATGCCCGGCATGTGGTTCCAGAATGTCCATAAAGTGGTTCAGGCATCTCCAGCAGGTGTTTCAGGCTTGTCCCGCAGCTGCTTCAGGCATGTCCGGCACCTGGTTCCGGCCTGTGCTGGACCTGTTTCTGGTTCATCTGGGAGATGGTTCCGGCTTGTCTGGGAGGTGGTTTTGGCGTGTCCGGCACATGGCTTTAGTGTATCTGACAGGTGATTTGGACATGTCCAGCAGGTGTTTCTGGCTTGTCTGGCACCTGGTTCTGGCGTTTTCAGAAGGTGGTTTCAGTGTATCCAGCACCTGGTTCCGGTGTAACCAACATGTGATTCTGGTGTGCCTGGCAAGTCATTCCTGTGTGTCTAGCATGTAGTTCATGTACGTTCAGAAGGTGGATCCAGTGTGTGTGGTGGGTGCTTCTGGTGTGTCGGACAGTTGGTTTGGGCATGTCTTGTGGGTGATTTCAACGTGTCCGGCAGGTGGTCCTGGAGCATCTGCCAGGTAATTGTGCTGTGTCCCGGATCTGATTCTGGCATGTGTGGAGCGTGGTTCCAGCGTGTCTGTGTGGTGGTTCCAGTGTGTCCTGTAGGTGGTTCCGGCATGACTGGTGGGTGGTTCCGGTGTATAAGGAGCCTGGTTCTGGCATATCTGGCAGGTGGTTCTGGTGAGTCAAGCAGGTGCTTCCAGCGTGTCAAGCAGGGGTTCAGGCGTGTCCAGCAGGTTTTCCAGGCCTGTCCCGAAGGTGGTTCCAGAGTGTCCAGCAGTTGGTCCTGTGTTTCAGGCAGGTGGTTCAGGCGTTTCCAGTGGATGGTTCCGGTATGTCTGGTGGGTAGTCCTGGCATGTCCAGCAGGTTGTTCAGGCATGTATGTCAGCTGGTCCATGTGGATCTTGTATATAGTCCAGGCATGGCTGTCCCATGGTCCAGGCATTTCTGAAGTGTGGTTCTGACGTGTCCGAAATGTGGTTTCAGCATGCCCAGCACCTGATTCAGGCCTCTCCAGAAGGTGCTTTGGTGGTGTCAGGCAGGTGGTCCGGGTGTATCCGGCAATAGGTTCTGGCGTGTCTGGCGTGTCCTGCCAGTATGTGTGGCCTGTGGTTCCGGCATGTCCAGCAGTCAGTTCCAGCGTGTCTGACACCTGGCTCCAGCGTGTTTGGTAGGTTATTCTGGCATGTCCAGCAGAGGGTTCCACTGTGTCCCGAAGGTGCTTATGGTGTGTCTGACAGGGGTTCAGTCATGTCCAGCAGGTTGTTCAGGCGTGTCCAGCTGGTGTTTCTGTTGTGTCCAGGACATGGTTCCAGAGTGTGCAACACCTGTTTATGGCATATCAGGCAGGTGGCTAATCGTGGTCAGCATGTCTTCAATCACGTCCAGCACCAGGATTCAGCATGTGCCACAACCATTTCTGGCATATCCAGCAGGTGATTCAGGGGTGTCCAGCAGGTGATTCAGGCGTGTCTAGAAGGTGGTACTAGCGTGTCGGGCACTTGGTTCCAGCGTGCCCAGCATGTGGCTCCAGAATGTCAGATTACCTGGTGGACACCCTGGAGCCACGTTCCAGACATGCCTGAACCACCGGCTGGACATGCCTGAACCACCTGCTGGACATCACGGAACCAACTTCTAGACATGCTGGAACCACCTGCCAGAAATGCTGGAACCACCAGTCAGATATGGTGGAACCTGGTGCTGGACACAGTGAAACCACCTGCCGGATATGCCAAAAGCAGGTGCCTGACAGGCTGGAACCACCTTCTGAACATACCAGAACCACATGCCAGTCACACAGGAGCCACCTGCCAGACACGCTGGAACCATATGTGGGAACCGGTGGAATCACCCTACGGACACCATGGAACCACCTTCCGGACATACCGGAAACTCATGCCAGACACACAGAAACCCCCACCTGACACGCTGGAACCACCTGAATGACACACCAGTACCACTGGCAGACAGGCTGGAATCACCTGCCAGACAAGGCTGAGTCACCTGCCAGACAAGACTTAACCACCTGCCGGATACACCTGAACCACTTGACCGATAATCTGGAACCACATGCCGGGCATGCTGGAACCACATGTCAGATATGCCAGAATCAGGTTATGGACGTGCAGAAACCACCTTCCAGACACACCTGAACCACCTGCTAGACATGCCTGAACCACCTGCCAGACATGCCAAAATCACCTGCTGGATACACTGGAAACAGGACCTTTATATGCTGGAACAACCTGACAGACATGCCAGAACCACCCACTGGACACACTGGAAGCACCACTCAGACACACCAGAACCACCCAGCAGACATGTCAGAACCAACTGCCGCACATGACAGAAGAACCGAATGTACATGCCAGAATCACCTTCTGAACATACCAGAATCACATGCCAGACAAACCTGAATGAGCTGCCAGACAGGCCAGAACCACCTGCCAAATATGCCAGAACCAGGTGCTGGACATGGAAGAAATACCTGCCGGACATGTCCAAATCACCTGTCTCATATGGCGAAATCATGTGCCGGACACGCCAGAACCATCTGCTGGACCAGCCTGAACCACTTTACAGACATTCCGGAACCACATGCCGAGCACGCTGGAACCAGGTGCCCGATATGGCAGAACCACCAGATGGACACACCTGAACCACCTGCCAGATTGCATGTACCAACTGATGGACATGCCAGAACCACCTGCCAGATACACCAGAAACAGGTGTCACACATGCTGGAACCAGGTGCTGGACATGACTGAACGAACTGCCAGACATGCCGGAAACACCTTCATGACGCCCCAGAACCATGTGGTGGACATGCCGGATCCACCTGCCGAACTCACTGCAGCCAGGTGCTGGACCGCCTGCTGGACATCCCAGAATCAAAGTCCAGACATTCTGGAAGCACACGCTGGACATGCCGGAACCACTTGCCAGACACACACAGACCACCTGCGAGACATCACCAAACCACCTCCCAATGAGGCCTGAATCAGATGCCGGGCATGCCCAAACCACTTTTCGGACATGTCAGAACAACGTTTCAGAAATGCCAGGACCACGGGACGGCCATGCCAGGACCATGTGCCGGATGCAATTGGACCAGCTGACAGACATGCCTGAACAACCTGCCGGACAAACCAGAACTACCTGCCGGATATACTGAAACCATCCACTGGAAACGCCTCAACCACCTGCCTGACATGTTGGAAGCAAATGTTGCACTCGTCAGAACCACCACCTGGACACTCTGGACCCACGCACTGGAGATGCCAGAATCAGGTCCTGGACATGCCCGAAGCACCTAGTGGACACACTGGAACCAGGTGAGGGAACCGGTGGAATCACCCACAGGACATGATGGAACCACCTTCTGGTCACCTGGAACCACCTGACTGACACGTCAGAACCACATATTGGAAACGTCAGAACCACCTCCGGATGTGCTGCAACCAACTACCTGGCATGACTTATCCACCTGCTGAACAGCACTGATCCACTGGCCAAACACGGCTGAACCACCAGCCGGACACACTGCAACCACCTGCCTGACACCCCAGAAACACCTGCCAGACACGCCGGTGCCACTTCTCATATATGGCGGAACCAGGTGCTGGACACCATGAAACCAACTGCTGGATTTGCCAGAACCAGATGCTGGACATGCCAGAACCACTTGCTGGACAAACTGGAACCACCTGCCAGACACGCCGGAACAACCTGCTGGACACACCAAATTCACCTGCCGGATACGCCGGAACCAGGTCCTGAATATGCCAGAACCAACTTCCACAGAGGCCAGAAAAACCAGCTGTACATGCCAAAATCACCTGCCAGACACGCAGGATCCACCACCCAGACATGCTGAAACCACCACCTGACATGACGGAATCAGATTCCAGACACACTGTAGCCACCTGCCAGACACACTGGAATCACACACTGGACATGCAGGAACCAACTGCTGGACACCCCAGAAGCACCCACTGGACACGTTGGAACCAGCAAACAGACATGCTGGAACCACCAGCCACACATGCTGGAACCAACTGCTGGGCATGCCAGAAGCACCCACTGGACACGCAAGAACCATCTTACAAATGTAACAGAACCACTTGCCAGATCCACCTGAAGCAGCTGTCAGACACGCCGGAAACATCTGTTGGATATGCCGGAGCCAGGTGCTGGATACACTGAAACTACTTGCAGGATATGCCAGAACCAGGTGCCAGACACGGCGGAACCTGGTGCCCTAAGGCCAGAAGCACTTGCTGGACATGCCTGAACCACCTGCCAGACATGCTGGAATCACCTGCCGGATATGCTAGAAAAAGGTGTCACACACACAGAAACCAGGTGCCGGACATGACTGAACCACCTATTGAACACACTGGAGCCACCAGCTGGATAGACCGGAAACAGATGTCGCACACGCTGGGACCAGGTACTGGACACGACTGAACCAAGTGACGGACAAGCCTGAACCACCTGCTGGACCCACAGTAACCACCTTCAGGATGCACCAGAACCATCTAGTGGACATGCTGGAACCACCTGCTGACCATGCCTGAGCCAGGTGCTGGACAGGCTGGAACGGCCTGCTGGACATGCCAGAATGCCAGGCCAGACATACTCGATGGACACGCTGGACATGCCAAACCACTTGCTGGAAACACCCGGACCATCTGCTGGACACCCCAAAAGCACCACCCGGAGAGGACTGAATCGGATGCCGGACACGCCCAAACCATCTTTCACACATGTCAGAAGCACGTTTCAGAAATGCCTGGGCCACGGGATGGCCATGCCTGGACCACGTGCAGGATGCACCTGGATCAGCTGACAGACATGCCTGAACCACCTGCTATACACGCTGCAACCACTGGCTTGACTCCCCAGAACCACCTGTTGGACACGATGGAACCACCTTCTGGACACACTGCAACCACCCCCAGATATGCTGCAACCCACCGCCAGACATGACTGATCCTCATGATGGGCAGCACTGATCCACCCGTGAAACACGGCAGAATCACCAGCCTGACACCCGGGAACCACCTGCCAGACCTGCTGGAACCACCTGTCACATCCGGCGGAACCAGGTGCCAGATACACTGAAACCACCTGCCAAATATGCCAGAACCAGTTGCCGGCCACGCTGGAAACACCTGCCAGCCACGGCCAAATCGCCTGCTGAATACACCGAATCCATCTACCGGACACACTGGAACCACCTCTTGGACACACTGGAACCATCTGACAGATACGCCAGAAACATGTCCAGAACAGGCGGGAACCAGGTGCTGGAGAAGCCTGAAGCAGCTGCCGTACTAGTCTGAACCTCCAGCTGGACCAGCCAGGACCACTTTACAGACATTCCGGAGCCAAATACTGGGCACGCTGGAACCAGGTGCCCAACACGCCAGAACCACCTGCTGGACACGCCTGAACCACCAGCCAGACTTGTGTGAAACACCTGTCAGACACTCTGGAACCACCTGCTGGATACGCCAGAAACAGGTGTTGCACACACAGAAACAAGGTGCTGGACACGACTGAACCACCTTCCAGACATGCTGGAGCCACCTGCCAGATATGCCAGAAACAGGTGTCGCACATGCCAGAACCAGGTGCTGAACAAGACTGAACCACCTGCTGGACATGCTTGAACCTCCTGCTTGACATGCTGTAACCACCTTCAGGACACACTAGAACCATCTGGTGGACATGCTGGAACCACCTGACGAATACGCCAGAGACAGGTGCCAGACATGCTGAAACCACCTGCTGGACATGCCAGAACCACAGGCCAGACATACTGGAAGGACACACTGGACATGCTGGAACCACATGCTGGACACTCCTGGACCACCCGCCAATCACCCCCAAAGCAGCTCCCGGAAACACCTGAACCACCTGCCTGACATGCTGGAACCAGCTGCCGGACACATCAGAACCACCACAAGGACACTCTGGAACCACCCACCGGAGATGGCAGAATCAGGTCCCAGCACGCCAGAAGCACCTGTCAGACACGCTGGAACTCCCTGTGGGAACTGCCAGAATTGGTTTGGTGGTTTCGGCGTGTCTGGGTGGTGGTTCCATTGTGTCTGGCAGGTTTCTCCAGGACATGGTTCTGGCGTATGTGGCAGGTGATTTCAGCGTGTCCGGCAGGTTGTTCTGTTGTGTCTGGAACCTGGTTCTGGCGTATCAGACAGGTGGTTTCATGGTGTCCGACACCTGGTTCCGCTGAATCTGACAGGTGGTTCCGGTGTGTCCGTAAGGTGGTTGCATTGTATCTGGCAGGTGATTCAGGCGGTTACCGAAGGTGGGTCCAGAGTGTCCAGCATGTGCTTCCAGCATGTCCGGGACCTGATTCTGGTGTCTCCAGTGGGTGGTTCCAGATTGTCGGGGTGGTGGTTCCGACGTTTCTGGCAGTTGGTTCCAGCGTGTCAGGCAGGTGGTTCAGGCATTTTTGGTGGATGGTTCTGGTATGTGCAGTGGGTCGTTCCGGCGTGTCCAGCTGGTTTTTCAGGCATGTCTGTCAGCTGGTCCAGGTGCATCCGGCACATGGTCCAGACATGGCTGTCCCGTGGTGCAGACATTTCTGAAACGTGGTCCTAAAGTGTCCAAATGGTGGTTTGGGCGTGTCTGGCAGCTGATTCAGGCTTCCCCAGGAGGTGCTTTGGGGGTGTCCGGCAGGTGGCCCGGGTGTGTGCAGCAATTGGTTCCTGCGTGTCCGTCGTGTCCTTCCAGTATGTCTGGCCTGTGGTTCCCGGGTTTCCAGCAGGTGGTTCCGGTGTGTTCAGCACCTGGTTCCGGCATGTTCGGCAGGTTGTTCCAGCATGTCCACCAGATGGTTCCTGCGCATCTGGAAGGTGGTTGCAGCATGTCCACCAGGTGGTTTAGGCTTGTCCAGCAGGTGGTTCCAGTGTATCCGGCCTGTTGTTCCAGAGCGTCCATCAAGTGGTTCAGGCATTTCCGGCAAACAGTTCAGTCATGTCCAGCACCTGGTTTCGGCATGTGTCACAGCTGTGTCTGGTGTATCTGACAGGTGGTTCCAGCATGTCCCCAGATGGTTCTGGTGCATCCTGAAGATGGACAGGGCCTGTCCAGCAGGTGGTTCAGTCATGTGCAGCAGGTGGTTCAGGCTTGTCCAGCACCTGGTTTCGACGTGTGCGACACATGTTTCTAGTTTATCCGGGAGGTAGTTCCAGCGTGTTCAGCAAGTGGTTCTGGCGTTTTGGGCACCTGGTTCCAGCGTGCCTGGCATGTGGTTCCGGAAGGTCTGTAAAGTGGTTCAGGCTGGTCCAGCAGGTGGTTCAGGCTAGTCCGGCAGCTGCTTCAGGCTTGTCCGGCACCTGGTTCTGGCATCGCAGGACCTGTTTCTGGCGTATCTGGCAGATGGCTCCGGCATGCCTGGGAGGTGTGTCTGGTGTGTCCGGCACATGGTTTTTGCGTATCCGACAGGTGGTTTTGATGTGCCCGGCATTGGTTCCGCCATGTCCGGAACCTGGTTCTGGGGTATTTGGCAGGTGGCTTCCGTGTATGCAGCACCTGGTTCCGGCATATCCAACAGGTGGTTCCAGCATGTCTGGCAGGAGGCGCCTGTTGGTCTGGCATGTGGTTCTGGTACGTTCAGAAGGTGGGCCCAGCATGTCCGGTGGGTGCTTCCAGCGTGTCTGTAGTTGGTTCCAGCACATCTGGAGGGTGGTTCCAGAGTGTCTGAGTGGTGGCTCCAGTGTTCCTGGGGGTTGTTTCATGCATTTTGGTCGGGTTGCTCTGTTGTATAATGGGCCTGGTTCTGGGGTATCCGTAAGGTGATTTCTGCATATCCAGCACGTGGTTCTGACAAGTCAAGGAGGTGGTTCCGGCATTTCCAGTAGGTGCTTCAGGCGTGACCAGCAGGTGGTTCAGGTCTCTCTGGAAGGTGGTTCCAGCGTGTCTGGCATCTAGTTCTGGCATATCTGACAGGAGGTTCTGGCATGCCCAGCATGTGGTTCCGGAGTGTCCATCAAGTGGTTCAGGCCTGTCCGGCAGGTGGTTCAGTCTTACCTGGGAGGTGGTTCAGTTTTCTCTGGCAGGTGGTTATGGCATGTCAGGCCGATGGTACTGGCGTGTCATTCAGGTGGTTCTGGCGTGACAGGCAGGGGGTTCTTGTGTGTCTGGCATCAATTTCTGGTATGTCTGGAATGTGGTTCCAACGTGTCTGCTGGGTGCTTCCAGTGTGTCCTGGTGTTGGTTCCCATATGTCCGGCGGGTGATTCTGGCTTGTCCGGCAGATGGCCATGGAGTGTCCGGGACCTGATTCTGTCATGTCTGGTTGATGCTTTCAGCATGTCCAGGTGTTGGTTCTGGCATGTCCAGCAGTTGGTTCACGCAGGTCCGATGGGTGATTCCAGCATGTCTGGCAGGTTGTTCTGGCCATTTACGGACATTGGTTCTGGTGTATCCAGAACCCCAATAGATGATTTTGGCATTTCCAACAGGTTGTTCCAGCATGTCATTCAAGTGGTTCTGGCGTGTCCAGCAGGTTGTTCAGGCATGTCCAGCACCTAGTTCTGTCACATCTGACAGGTGTTTCCGGCATTCCCGGCATGTGATTCTGGAGTGTCTGTCAAGTAGTTCAGGCATATCCGGCTGGTGATTTCAGCGTGTGAGTCACGTGGTTCTGGCATGTCCTGCAGGTGCTTCCGGTGTGTTCTGGACCTGATTCTCGCATCTTAGGTGAGTGGTTCCAGAGTGTCCGGATGATGGTTCTGACGTGTCCGACAGTTGGTTCCAGCATGTCAGGCAGGTATCTGACAGTTGGTTCCATGGTGTCTGGCATGTGGTTCTGATATGTTCTTAAGGTGGTTCTGGCATGTCAGGCAGGTGGCTACCGTGTGTCCAGGACCTGATTCCATCGTGTCCAGTTGGTGATTTCAGAGTGTCCAGAGGTTGGTTCCAGCATGTCTGGCAGTTGGTTCCCGCATATCCGGTGGGTGATTCTGTCGTGTCCGGCAGGTTGTTCCGGCCTTTTACGGAAACTGGTTCTGGCATATCCAGGACCTGATTCTGGCATATCCAGCAGGTGATTTCGGCATGTCCGGCAGTTTGTTCCAGCGTGTTTGGCAGATGATTCCGGCTTGTCTCGCAGGTGTTTCTGGCATGTCCAGCACCTGCTTCTGGCAGATTCAGCAGGTGGTTTGAGTGTATCTGGCACCTGGTTCCAGCATATCCAACAGGTAGTTCCAGCGTGTCTGGCAGATGGTTCCTGTATATCTGGTGTGTGGTTCTGGTATGTTCGGAAGATGGTTCCAGCGTGTCTGTTGGGTGCTTCCAGCATGTCCAGGAGGTGGTTCCGGCATGTCTGGCACAGGATTCCAGAGTGTCTGATTGGTGTTTACAGTGTGTCTGGTGGGTGGTTCCAGGTGGTTCTGGCATGTCCGGTGGGTGCTTCCTGCATGTCTGGCAGGTTTTACCAGCATATAAGCTGCCTGTTTCTGGTGTTTCTGGCAGGTGATTTTGGTGTGTCCAGCAGTGGTTCCAGCAAGTCAAGCAGGTGGTTACAGCTTGTCCAGCACCTGGTTCTGGTGTATTTGACAAGTGGTTCCGGCATGCCCAGCATGTGGTTCTGGAGTTTCCATCAAGTGGTTCACGCGTATCTGGCAAGTGGTTCAGGGTGTCCAGCAGGTGGTCCAGGCATGTCCAGAATGTGGTTCCAGCATGTCCGGCAGGTAGTCTGACATTCTGAGCACCATGCCACGCACGCTGGAACCAGATGCCCAACACGCCAGTACCACCTGCTGGACACGCCCGAACCACCTGCCAGACTTTTGTGAACCACCTGTCAGACACGCTGGAAGCACCTGCTGGATATGCCAGAAACAGTTGTGGCACACGCCGAAACCTGGTGCCAGACGTGACTGAAGACCTGCCGGACACTATGGAGCCACATGCCTGATACACCATAAACAGGTGTCGCACACCTGAACCAGGTGCTGGACATGACTGAAACACCTGTTGGAGAAGCCTGAACCACCTGCCTGACATTCCTTAACCACCTTCAGGACACGCTGGAACCCTCTGGTGGACACGCAAGAATGACCTGCCAGACAAGCCAGAACCACTTGCCTGCCATGTTGGAGCAATGTGCGAGACATGCCGAAATCACCTGGTGGATACGCTGGAACTGGGTCCTGGAAACGCCAGAACCAACTTCAGAACAATATGCCAGACATGCCAGAACCATCACCTGGAGACACTGAAACCACCAACTAGACTCGATGAAATCAGGTCCCAGACATGCCATAGCCACCTGCTAGACATGCTGGAATCACCCGCCGGACATGCGGGAACCAACTGCCAGACTCACCAGAAGCACCCAACGGACACGTCAGAACCACCTTCCAGGCATCCCAGAAGCTCATGCCAGACACACAGGAACCTCCTGCCTGAGACGCCGGAACCGTCTGAATGATAAGCCAGTAGCACCCACCAGATATGCCGGAACAACCTGCCAGACAAAACTGAACCACCTGTCAGACAAGATTGAACCACCTGCCAGATACACCTGAACCACTTGACAGACACTTCGGAACCACATGCCGGGCATGGTGGAACCACCTGTCAGATATGCCAGAACCAGGTGCCAGACATGCCGGAACCACCTTCCAGACAGGCCTGAACTACCTGCTGGACACACC
>NW_025800601.1:0-1556 GCF_021613505.1 Equus quagga | reverse complement strand
CTTGCCGGACACTCCGGAATCACCCACCGGGCAGGCCGGAACCACCTCTCAGACGCGCCGGAAGCACGTGCCAGACTCGCCGGAACCACCTATTGGACAGACCGGAACCACCTGACGGACTTATCTGAAACACCTGCTGAGCACGCCGGAACAACCTGCTCGACTCGCTGGAGCCACCTGCTGGCCACGCCAAAATCACCAGCCGGCTATGCCAGAACCACTTGCTGGACACTCCGGAATCACCTGCGGGGCATGCTGGAACCACCTCTCAGACGTGTCACTACCATGTGCCGGACACGCCGGAAACACCTACTGGACACAACGGAACCAACTGTCGGACACGCCTGAACCACCTGCCGAGCATGCAGGAACCACCTGCTCAACTCGCAGGACCCACCTGCCGGACACGCAAAAATCACCTGCTGGCTATGCCAGAACCACTTGCCGGACTTACTGGAATCACCTGCTGGGAATGCTGGACCCACCTCTCAAATGTGCCAAAATCAAGTGACGGACACGCCCAAAGCACCTGCCGAGCTAGCCGGAAGCACCTGCTCGACTCGCCGGAACCACCTGCCGGACACACCGGAAGCACCTGCCGAGCACGCCGGAGCCACATGCTCGACTCGCCGAAACCACCTGCCGGACACAACGGAAGCACCTGCCGAGCACGCCGGAGCCACCTGTTTGACTCACCAGAACCACCTGCAGGACACACCGGAAGAACCTGCCGAGCACGCCGGAGGACCATTCGGTGGACACTCCGTAATCACCTGCCAGGCATGCTGGAACCACATCTCTGATGTGCCATAACCACGTCCCAGAGACTCCGGAAGCACCTACCGAGCTCACCTTAACCACCTTCTCGACTCGCTGGAACCACCTGCTGGACACGCCAAAATCACCTGCTGGTTATTCCAGAACCACTTGCCGGACACTCCGCACTCACCTGCCGGGCATGCCGGAACCACCTCTCAATCCTGCAAGAACCACGTGCCGGAGATGCCGGAAGCACCAGCCGAGCTCAAGCTAACCACCTTCTCGACTCGCCGGGACCATCTGCCGGTCACGGCAAAATCACCTGCCGGCTACACCAGAACCACTTGCCGGACACTCCGGAATCACCTGTCGGGCATGGCGGAAGCACCTCTCAGACGTGCCAGAAACACGTGCCAGAGACGCCGGAAGCACCTGCCGAGAACGTCAGAACGACCTGCTCAACTCGCCGGAACCACCTGCCGGACACTCCAAAATCACCTGCTGGCTACGCCAGAACCACCCGCCGGACACACCGGAAGCACCTGCCGGCTACGCCAGAACCACTTGTTGGACACTCCGGAATCACCTGCCAGGCATGCTGGAACCACATCTCTGATGTGCCATAACCACGTCCCGGAGACTCCGGAAGCACCTGCCGAGCTCACCTCAACCACCTTCTCGACTCGCCGGAACCACCTGCTGGACACGCCAATATCACCTGCCGGCTATGCCAGAACCACTTGCCGGACACTCCGCACTCACCTGCCGGGCATGCCGGAACCACCTCTCAAACCTGC
>NW_025800600.1:0-15075 GCF_021613505.1 Equus quagga | reverse complement strand
TCTCCAAAAGAGAAAACGCAACAAGCCCACTAAAACCTGGGCAGAAGCTGCAAACAGAGAATTCCTCCCCAGAAGATAGAAAGATGGCCAATAGGCTATATGAAAACATGTTCCTCATCAGGAAGTCCCATGCCAGTGCAAATCCAAACTTCAATGACATAGCAGCTTACTGTGGTCACAATGGCCCTAAGTAACAAGCCAGGAAACAAGTGTCTGAGAGGAGGTGGAGAGAAGTGAAGCCTCCAGCACTGCTGGTGGTAGTGTAAACCGATGCTGCCACTCCACAAAGCAGTGTGGACTTGCCTCAGAAATTTAAGATTCCATCTACCATATGATCCTGCTCTTCCTCGGTGGTGTATTTATCCAAAGAACTTGGAAACACCAATGCATAGAGATCCCTGCACCGCTGTGTTCACCACAGCCTTGCTCCTGATATCCAAGACTTGGAAGCTACCCTGGTGCCCATCAAGGGACCAATGGAGAAGGAAGATGGGCTATAGCGACACAAGGGCATACTACTCAGCTATAATTAAGGATGTTATCCAGCCCTTTGTGACCTCCAGAATGGCTCCTGAGGGTCTTATGGGAAGTGAAACCAGTCACAGGGAGAAAGTCAAATCCCGTAGGTTCTCACTTACAAGGAGAACAGAAAAACATGGGCTAATGTACAGGTACCATGGGACAGTGGATTGGTGGTTCCCAAGGGGACTGGGGGGCAGAGGGATGGTGCAAGAGATGATTAGCCACAAGCATGTGATTCAGGCCTGTAATGAGGCTTCCGGAGGGGAGGATGATATAACCTACACAGAAGTCTAAATCTCTGGGGTTGGAAATCTGAAAGCTACAGGATGTTATAACGCAGGGTTACAACAATAAATTAACATAAAATCCAAAATCCAGAAAGGCGTGCGGACTTACGGCATAAAGCTTTGGAGTCTGAAAGAGATGAGAGAAGATGAACTTCCAAGTATTGACAATCACCTCCAAATGCTTAATAGTGCTACAGAAAGGTAGACCATTGCAACGAGATGATGAGGAATACTACCAAGAGAACATGTTCCGTGGTAATCTCACGCACCAACGGAAAATGTTCCTGTCCATGATGTTGCTAGTAATTCCATTCACCCATAATCAAAGGAGGATAACATCTTCCCAAGTTCAGGCCAATGATTGGCCCAAAAGTCCAATTCAGGGCCGGCCCTGTGGTGTACGGGGTAAGTGCCCACGTTCCGCTTGGGCGGCCTGGGCTTCAGTGGTTCACATCATGGGTGGGGATCAGATTAGTAGCAATCGGAAATGTAGATTTCATGGTATGGTGCGGACAGAGACCATAAAGAAGTAGAAATTGTGAGGATGTGTTAGCAATACGCACCAGAAAAAGAAACATGAGGGTACTACAATGTGTGAACGCAGCCGGTACACTTGCCAAATGAAGAAGGAAGGAAAACTTTTAACCTGCCAAGGTGGACTTGTGAGACTGCTATGAGATGAAACGATCATTGCGCATCAGAGGATTGCCTGGGCAACCTCAACTTGGGAAGTACTCCAGGTCTTTCTATGGGGAAGGTCCACCCATTTGGTCATAGCCACAAATTATGAGAGAGGACCTAGGATAATCTTAAAGGAAAGAAACCGGTGTCTAGAGAGAATGTAGTACACCTTTCAAAGTTGGAGGATAAAGTTGGAAACCGACAAGAAATCCAGAAAAAGGAAAACTATCCTGCCTGGAAAAGGTGTGTGGTCAGACTTGTATGAGATGGCTCTGAAACATGGTGTGCAGGGAGGTTGTCAGGACAACTTATAACTTTGAGGGTGTTTATGATATCGCGGTGAACATGTCACCCAAGATCGCCGCATATTTCCAGTCGGTGCGTTGGACTAGGCTAGGATATTCAAGTGAGAGATACCCAGAGACAGCTGTTACAAACAGAAACCGGGCACAGAATCTTGAAGAGATCAAAGAGACTATGATCCAAGGGATAAGAAAGGAATCATTGGGAAGAAGCGATAATAGAGGGACAAGCACCAAGAGGGGAACATTGTCATCTACTCAAGTAGATGGGGAGACCATGCTGATTCAAGCTTGAAACTTGATTGGAAACAAGAGGCCAGACTTGGGGCTTATCAGACCGACATTGTCCTTCTGACTTAATCTTAATCCAAAGTCAAGAATGAAGTCTTCAGGACATCAAAGAGGAGAATCCATGCCTCCTTTCCTGGGCCCCTAGCATTCTTTGAGGAGAAGTCTCCCTTTCCATAGCTCTGGCATCACGGGGGCCCACTGTGTAGACGGTTATGTCTCACAAGAGTACTCTTTGAAGCCCTGAAGGCGTGGGCACCTGTCATGCTTGGGGTATGTCTCCTTTTTTGGAAGGGCTCCAGAAGTGTGCTGAAATGCACCCTTTTCCAGAGGGCTTCGTTCCTTTGTGAAGGCTGCCCTCCCAGGCTAGATTGCTCCATTGGACTCTAATGAAGTTCTCTCCCCATATCTCTGACCCTAGAAGGAGTATTGATTATGTGTTTTGACACCTTATGTAAGGAGTTGGTGGAAAATTAGAACATTACAGTGACATTTAAAGAAAACTACACATGCCAGATCTGAGGATGTAAATCAAACAAATAAACCCTATAGAAATAAAGCAAGCCAGTATCTGGACGTAAGCTAGTGGAATGTTCAAGGATCAGGGCTCAAGTTAGAAACTTCCCAAATCCAGAAAAGAGACAGAAAAATCTGTTGCCTGGAGAGAGGAGTTCATCAGATTTGTCTAATTTGTCTCGGAAACATCATTTCTGTGAAGGTGGTTGCCAGGACACCCATGAATCTTGAGTTTCTGATCTCAGAATGTCAAACCATCCAAGAGGACCTGGTGTTCTCAGTGCTCAGTTTGGCCTAGGCTAGGATAGCAGAGATTCCTTCAAGTGACAGATGGAAATTCCAAGACAACACCCAACAATCACGAAAGGACTCACACCTCGGCCTACAGTAAATATGGTGATTAAAAAAATACAAAATTAGTAACTTGGAATGAAGGAGACTGGATTGATAAGCATATGTAAGGGAGATAGCTGAGAAAGACCATGATGATTAGACTATGGAAATGAAACCAAGGTCCCCGAAATGGAAGGCAAACTGAAATCACACCTGAATAATCCACTATGAAATATGTCATTCATTAGACAGACTCTGCTGGAATGTTTGAAAGTCCGAGAAATTCACAACCCCGAAGACTGCAGCGAAGGTCAAAGCTGGGCTACCTGGGAAGGGTGAGTTACGAGTTTCCTCCAAGCAGGCTATGAAAGCCGGTGTCCATGAAGCTTGCCGGGACAGCAGAGACACAATTCTGACAGATCCTCTGACATCACACTGGACCAGATAAACAAGCTGGCCTCATCTACACAGGGCCAGAGTTGGGCTCAAGTAGCATACTCGAGTCACCTTCCACTCAACTGCAGGCTGTCAATGGAACATGAAAGGGGCTGGCCAGTGGTGCAGCGGTGAAGTCCACGCGCTCTGGGTCGGCAGCCAGTGGTGGCCGCATAGAATCCTGGCGTGAACCTCCTCACGGCTGGTCCAGCCATTCTGGGACAGGCGTCCGAGGTAGTATAGAGGCAGATGGGAAGAGACGTTAGACAGGGCCCTCTTCATCAGGAAATACAGGAGCATTGCCAACAGATGTGAGCACAGCGATAAACTTCTGCCTAAACAAAAGCAATTAAAAGTTACAAATGATAGAAAAACTTACCCTCAAAAAAAAAAATAAAAGCATGCTTTAGAAGATTAAGGTATCTAGGAATAACCTGAGCCAAACAGGTGAAAGCTATGTAAACCGAGAAATAGCAAAGCTTTGAGGAAAGAAATTCCACAAGACACAAGGAACTGGTAGGGCATTCAGTGCTCTTGGAATGGAAGAAGTAACACATTTGAAACGTCCATACTGGATAAAGCAATCTCTGGATTCCATGCAATCCCAGTCAACGTTGCAGCAATCTTTCCCACAGAAATAGAAGAGGGAATCCTAATGTTTCTCTCCAGCAACAAAAGACCCTGAAGAACCAAAGGAATCCTGAGGAAAACAAAGAAATCAAGACGTATCATCACAGTGATTCCTTTCTTATCCCTTGAATCAGCATCTCTTTGGTCTCTTCAAGATTCTGTGCCTGGTTTCTGTTTGTAAAAGCTGTTTCTGGGTATCTCTCACTTGACTATCCTAGCCTAGTCCAATGCTAGGACTGGAAACATGCAGCCATCTTGGGTGACATGTTCACCGCGATGTCATAAACACCCTCAGAATTCTAAGTTGTCCTGAAAACCTCCATGCACGCAATGGTTCAGACCCATCTCATACCAGTCTGACTCTTCCCCCTTTCCAGGTAGGATAGTTTTCCTTGTTCTGGATTTCTTGTCAGTTTCTAACTTTCTCCTCGAACGTTGAAAGGTCTACTATATTCCCTCTAGACACCGGTTTCTTCCCTTAAAGATCATCCCTGGATTTATCTCTCATCATTTGTGGATATGGCCAAATGGGTGGACTTTCCTCAGAGAATGTCCTGAAGTCCGTAAGAAGTTGATGTTGTCCAGGCAATCCCCTGATGCACAATGATCGTGTGATCTCCTAGCGGTGTGACAATTCCACCTTGGCATCTCACATGTTTTGTTTCCTTCATCATTTGGGCAAGTGTAGTTGATGCGTTCATAGATTGCAATATTCTCATGGTTCTTTTTCTGGTGAGTATTGATAAGGTCATCTCACACTTTCTACTTCTTTATGATCTCTGTGCCCACGAGACCATGAAATCTGGATTTCCTAATGCTAGTAATCTGATCCACACACGTGATGCTAGCCAATGAATCCCCGGCCACCGAGGCAGAACGTGGGCACTTACATGCTGCAATACAGGGCAGGCCCTGAATTGGACTTTTGGACCGAACTTTGGCCTGAACTTGGGAAGATGTTGGCCTGCTTGGCTCATGCGTGAAGGGAATCAGTAGTAACAACATGGAAGGTAGCATTTTCCGTTGGTTCATGAGTTTAACACGGAACATGTTCTCTTCCAAGTATTCCTCTTCATCTCTTTGCAAAGGTCTACCTTTCTGTAGCATCATTAAGCATTTTGAGGTGATTACCAATCCTTGGAAGTTCATCTTCTCTAATCTGTTTCAGCCTCCAAAGCTTTAGGCCGTAAATCTGCACCCCTTTTTGGAGTTTTGATTTTATGTGAATTGGTGGCCATAACCCTGCATTATAACATCCTATATCTTTCACATTTACATCCTCACAGATTTAAAGTTCTGTGTAGGTTACATCATCTTCACCACCATAAGCCTAATTACAGGCCCTCACCACACACCTGTGAATATTCAACTATGTCTCCCTCCGGGCCCAGGCTCCCATTCCCTCTGGGAACCACCGGTTCCATCTCACGTGATTCCAGCTTGTTTGTCCTTTTTTTCTATATCTCTTTGTAACTTAGATCGCATGGTATTTGACCTTCTCCCTGGGCTTGTTTCAATTCCCCTCATACCCTCAGGAGCCATTCTGGTGGTCACAAATGACTGGACTGCATCCATTCCTACAGCTGAGTGCTATGCCATTGTGTGGATATAGCCCTTCTTCCTTCTCCATTCGTCCCTTTATGGGCACCAGGGCGGCTTACAAGTCTTGTATCTCGGCAGTAAGGCTGTGGTGAACACAGTGGTGCACGGATCTCTATGCATTAGTGTTTCCAAGTTCTATGGATATACAAGCTGCCGAGGAATAGCTGGATCATATGGTAGAAATTTCTGAGGCAATTCCACACTGCTTTTCCTACTGGCTGCACCGGTTTACACTCCCACCAGTGGTGCAGGAGGCTTCCCTTGTCTCCACCTCCTCTCTGACACTTGTTGTTTCCTGTCTTGTTCCTTATAGCCATTCTGACCACAGGGAGCTGTTATCCCATTGCCGTTTGGATTTGCACTGGCCTGAGAATTTATGATGGTGAACATGTTTTCATACAGCTGTTGCCCATCTTTCTCTCTTTGGGAGAAATCTCTGTTTCCACCTTTTGCCCAGGTTTTACTGGGTTTGTTGTTTTTCCTCTTGTGGAGACGTGTGAGGTTATTGGATCGTTTGGCTATTCAGCCCTTCTCTGATGTGTGGTTTGCAAACATCCACTGCCAGTTGCTGTGCAGTCTTTGCATTGACTTATGGTTTCCTTGGCTGGGCAGAACCTTCTGCGTTGGAAAGAGTCCCGTTTGTTTCTTGTGTCCTTTCTTGCCCTTGCCCAGTCACACATGCTTCTTCCAAATAGGCAGCTAAGCCAGAGGGTAAAGAGCATGCTGCCTGGGTTTTCTCCTAGAAGTTCCACGGACTGAAGTCTTCCATTCAAGGCTTTAATCCATTTCGAGGTGGTATGTGCCTCGTTTAACATCATGTCCTACTCTCATTTTGTTACCTGTGGTTGTGCAGTCTTCCAAGAAACATTTCTTCTCTAGACTTTCCTTTCTCCGCTGTCTTCTCTTGTCCCTCTGGTCGAAAATGAGCTGTCCATATTTGTGTGAGTAGACCTCTGTGCTCTTAATCGTGTTCTATTCGTCTGTGTGCCTGTTTTTGGGCCCAGACTGTGCTGTTTCAGTACCTAGTGCTTCGTCCTGTATGGTGAAATCAGAAAGGGGGATACGTCCAGCTTTGGTCATTTTGCTCAGGATTCTGTTGGCTATTCAGTGTCCCTTATGCCTGGATAGAGACTTTAGGATTCTCTCTTCTATTTCTGTGGCAAAAATTACTACAACTTTGACTGGGATTGCATGGAATCCAGAGATTGCTTTATCTGTTACGAACTTTTCAAGTGTGTTAGTTCTTCCATTCCAAGAGCATGGTGTAGCCTTCCGTTTCCTTCTCTCTTCTGGAATTTATTTCCCAAAAGCTTTCTTCCCTTTCGTGTTACATAGCATGCACCCGTTTGGTTAAGTTCATTCATAGACATCTTATTCTTCTTACTGGTATGCTTCTGTTTTTGAGGTTCCGTATTTATGTTCTTTGCACCTTTTAATTGGTTCTGTTTTGGCAAACGTTTATGGCTGTGCTCACATCTGCTGACATTGCAGCTGTATTTGCTGAAGAAGAGTGGCCCTGTCTAACGTTGCTTCCCATCTGCCTCTGCACTACCTCGGACGCCTGCCCCAGAATGGCTGGGCCAACGGTGAGGAGGCTCACCCCCAGGAATCCACGTGGCCTAGCGCTGGCTTCCGACCCAGAATGCACGGACTTCACTGCTACAACATGGGCTGGCCCCTTTCATGTTCCATTGCCAACCTGCTGTTGAGTGAAATGTGAATTAAATATGCTACATAAGCCCAAATCTGGCCCTGTGTAGACTAGGCCTGGTTTTCTTTCCGGTCCACTGTGATGTCAGAGGATTTGTCAGAATTGTGTTTCTGCTGTCCCAGCAAGCTTCATGGACACAGGGTTTCAGAGCCCGCTTGGAGCAGTCTCATAACTCACCCTTCCCAGTTAGCCCAGGTTTGACCTTCATTGCAAGTTTTGGGCTTGTGACCTTCTCGGTCTTTTCAACGTTCAAGCATAGTCTGTCTAAAGACTGACGTATTGCACTGTGGATTATTCAGGTGTGATTTCTGTTGAGCTTCCATTTTCTGGGACCCTGTTTTCTTTTCCATAGTCTAATCGTCATGGTCTTTCTGAAGTATGTCCCTTCGAGATGCTTGTCAGTACATTCTCCTTCATTCCAAGTTAGGAATTTTGTATTTCTTTAAACACCATATGTTCTGTAGGCCGATGTGTGAGTGCTTTCGTGATTCCTGGGTGTCGTCTTTGAATTTCCATCGGTCACTTGAGGGAGTCTTTGCTCTCTTAGTCTAGGTGCAACTGAGCACTGAGTACACGTTGTCATCTGGGTTCGTTTGACATTGTGAGATGAGAAACTCCAGGTACGACATTGTCCTGGCAACCACCTTCAGCAACCCAATGCTTCTGAAACAAATTAGATGAATCTGATGAATTCCTCTGTCCAGGTGAGAGACCTTCTGTCTCTATTCTGGATTTGAGAAGTTTCAAACTTCACCCTTGATGCTTGAACTTTCCACTAGATTATGGCTAGATACTGGCTTACTTTGTTTCTGCAGGTTTTGTTATGTGTTTGATTTACCTCCTCAGCTGTGGCGATTTTATTTTTCTTTAAATGTAATGGTAATGTTCTAATTTTCAGCAAACCTCCTTACGTGTGGTATCGAAACACGTAATCAATATTCCTTGTACGGCAAGAGAGGGTGGAGAGAATCTCATTGATCCCAACTGAACACTCTAGCCTGGGAGGGCAGCCTTCACAAAGGAACAAAGCCCTCTGGAAAAGGTGCTTTTCAGCACACTTCTAGAGCCCTTCCAAACCAAGCGACATACCCAAGCATGGCAGGGGGCCATTCTTTCCAGGCTTCAATGAGATCTCTTCTGACACATTGGCATGTACCCAGTGGGCCCCCGTGACTTGAGAGCTATGGAAAGGGAGACTTGTCTTCAAAGTTTGCTGAGGCCTAAGAAAGGTGGCCACGCTTCTTCTCTTCAATGTCCTCAAGTGATCCTTCTTGACTTTGGATTATGAGTAAGGCAGAAGGACAACGTAGGTCTGATAAGCCCCAGGTCCGGCCTCTTTTTTCTAAACAAGTTTCAAGCTTGAATCAGCACAGTCTCCCCATCT
Organism: Equus quagga; assembly: GCF_021613505.1. Lineage (NCBI taxonomy): Eukaryota > Metazoa > Chordata > Mammalia > Perissodactyla > Equidae > Equus > Equus quagga. The sequence continues at coordinate 6,384 of NW_025800600.1, read as the reverse complement.
ACTTGAGTAGATGACACTGTTCTCCTCTCAGTGCTTGCCCCTCTAGTATCGCTTCTTCCCAATGATTCCTTTCTCAACTCTTGAATCAGCGTCTCTTTGATCGCTTCAAGATTCTGTGCCAGGAGTCTGTTTGGAAAAGCTGTTTCTGGGTAACTGTCACTTGAATATACTGTCCTAGGCCTATCCTCGGGCTGGAAACCTCAGCCAACTTGGGTGACATGGTCACCATGATGTCATAAACACCCTCAGAATTCTAAGTTGTTTTGACAACCTCCATGCACACAGTGTCTCAGAGTGATCTCATACCAGTCTGACTACTCTCCCTTTCCAGGTAGGACAGTTTTCCTTTTTCTGGACGTGTTGTCGGTTTCTAACTTTATCCTCGAACCTTGAAAGGTCTACTACATTCCTTCTAGACACTGGTTTCTTTCCTTTAAGATCGTCCTGGGATTTATCTCTTATCATTTGTGGATGTGGCCAAATGTGTGGACTTTCCCCAGAGAAAGTCCTGGAGTCCCTGCCAACTTTATGTTCCCAGCAATGCTCTGATGCACAATGATCGTGTCATCTCATAGCACTCTGGCAATGCCACCTTGGCTGGTCACATGTTTTACTTCCTTCATCATGTGGGGAAGTGTACCTGATGCGTTCATAGATTGTGATATTCTCATGGTTCTTTTTCTGGTGTGTATTCATAACGTATCCTCACAATTTCTACATCTTCATGATCTCTGTCTGCATCATACCTTGAAATCTCTATTTCCAAATGCTCCTAATCTGATCCGGACCCGTGATGCCGGCCAGCAAAGCCCAGGCCGCCCAAGCAGAACATGGGCACTTACCCGCTACACCACTGGGCCGACCCTGAATAGGACTTTTGAACCAACCTTTGTACTGAACTTTGGAAGATGTTGGCCTGCTTTGATTATTCGTAAAGGTTATTAGTAGTAACATCATAGACAGCTACATTTTCCGTTCTCTCATGAACTTAGCATGGAACATGTTCTCTTGGTAGTGTTCCTCTTCATCTCTTTGCAATGGTCTACCTTTCTGTAGCATCATTAAGCTTTTGAAGGTGATTATCAATCCATGGAAGGCCATCTTCTCTAAACTCTTTCAGCCTGCAATCTTTATGCCATAAACCTGCTTGCCTTTATGGAGTTTTGATTTTAGGTGAACTGGTTTCCGGAACCCTGCATTGTAACATCCTATAACTTTCAGATTTACATCCTCATAGATTTAGACTTCTGTGTATGCTACGTCATCTTGACCACTCTAAGCTTAATTACAGGCCCACACCAGACACTTGTGCCTAATAAACTGTTTCTCCCTCCGTTCCCTGCCACCCATTACCTCCGGGAACCACCAATCCCCTGTCACATGCTACCTGTTTGTTGCTCCCTGTTTTAACCTTCTCCTTGTAAGTGAGATCCTATGGTATTTGACTTTCTCCCTGGGGATTGTTTCAGTTACCTTCATACTCATAGGAGCCATTCTGGTGTCACAAATGGCTGGACTGAACCCTGTCTTACAGCTGAGTGCGATGCCATTGTGTGGATATAGCCCACCTTCCTTCTCCATGGGTCCCTTGATGGGCACCAGAGGAACTTCCATGTCTTGCATATCGGGAGGAAGGCTGTGGTGAACACCGCGCTGCACGGATCTCTGTGCAGTAGTGTTCCCAATTTCTTTGGATAAACACACCACAGAGGAATAGCTGGACCATATGGTAGATGTATTTTGAAATTTCTGAGGCAATTCCACAAGGCTATGCCTAGTGCCTTCACCGGTTTGCACTCCCACCAGCGGTGCAGAACTCTTCCCTTCTCTCCGCCTCCCCTCTGACACTTTTTGTTTCCTGTCTTGTTCTTTATAGCCATTCTGACCACAGTGAGCTGCTATCTCATTGCCCTTTGGCTTTGCATTGGCCTTAGACTTAATGATGATGAACATGAGTTCATAAAGCTGTTGGCAACCTTTCTGTCTTCTTGGTGTAAATCTCTGTTTCCATCTTTTGCCCAGGTTTTAATGGGCTTGTTGTTTTTTCTCTTGTCGAGACGTGTGAGGTCATTGGAATTTTTGGCTATTCAGCCCTTCTCCGATGTGCGGTTTGAAATATTCTCTTCCTGCTGTTGTGCTGTCCTTGCATTGAGTCGACGGTTTCCTTGGCTGGACAGAACCTACTGCATTGGATGGAGTCCCGTTTGTTTCTTGTTTCCATTGTTGACCTTGACTAGTCACACATGCTTCTTCCAAATAGGCCGCTACGCCAGATGGCAAAGAGCAAGCTCCCTGGGTTTTATTCTAGAAGTTTCACGGTTTCAAGACTTCTGTTGAAGGGTTTAATCCATTTCGAGGTGGTGTGTGTGCCTGGTGTAACATCATGGTCTACTCTCATTGTGTTACATGTGGCTGTGCAGGCTTCCCAGCACCGTTTCTTTTAGAGACTCACCTTTCTCCACTGTCTCCTCTTGCCTTCCTCGTTGCAAATGAGTTGTTCATATATGGGTGAGTTGACCTCTGAGCTCTGGATTCTGTTCCATTGGTCTGTGTGCCTGTTTTTGGGAGCAGGCTATGTTTCGGTACCTAGCTCTTCATCCTACATGTTGAAATCAGAAAGTGTTTTACATCCTGCTTTGTTCGCCCTGCTTTTTTCCTCATGATTCCTTTGGGTATTCAGGGTTCTTGTTGCTGTATAGAGACTTTAGGATTCTCTCTTCTATTTCTGTGGGAAGATTGCTGCAACTTTGACTGGGATTGCATGGAATCTAGAGATTGATTTATCCTTTATGGCCGTTTCAGTTGTTTTAGTTCTTACATTCCTAGAGCATGGAATACCCTTCCGTTTGCTTGTGTCTTCTGGAATTTCTTTTGCCAAAGCTTTGCTAGTTTTCGGTTTCCATTGCTTGCACCTGTTTGTCTAAGCTAATTCCTAGAAATCCTATTGTTCTTACGTGCATGTTTTTTCTTTCTGAGGTTCAGTTTTTCTATCCTATGCAACTTTTCATTGGTTTTGTTTTGGCAGATGTTCATGACTGTGCTCACATCTGCTGGCGATGCTGCTGTACTTTCTGAGGAAGATTGACGCTGTCTGACGTTGCTTCCCATCTGCCTCTACACTACCTCAGACGCCTGCCCCAGAATGGCTGGACCAGCTGTGATGAAGTTCACCCCCAGGATTCCGCATGGCCTGCCCGGGGCTGCTGACCACAACGTGCAGTGTTCACCACTACACCACTGGCCGGCACCTTTCATGTTCCATTGGCAACCTGCAGTTGAGTGGAATGTGACTTGAATAGGCTACTTGGGCCAAATGTGGCACTGTGTAGATGAGGCCAGTTTATTTTTCTTCTCCACTTTGATGTCAGAAGATTTGTCAGAATTCTGTCTCTGCTGTCCTGGCACACTTCATTGACACAGGTTTTCAGAGCCCGATGTTAGCAGTGTGATATCTCACCTTTACCAATTAGCCTAAGTTTGACATTTGATCCATTTTTTGTGGATGTGACTTTCTCTGACTTTCGAACGTTCAGAGTATGACTAAAACTTAGTTGTTTCATTGTGGATTATTCAGATGTGATTTCTGTGTGCCTTCCATTTTCTGTGACCGTTTTCTCTTTTCCATGGTATAATTGTTGATATGGGCTCGGCGAGCTGAAGACTCAAATATAAGATTTCTTGGACTCTCAAGGTCTGGCATTGGTGCTCTTTTATTTAGAGAATAGTAGGGGATGGCATGGGGACGGGACCCATGAGCAGTCAGAGCTCCTGCTGCATCCCTCAGTTGAGGGTTAGTGATAATTTTATAAGGCATGAGTACATGACTTGTTTTTACTGGAAAAAGAAATGATGATGTTCAATGTCTTTAAATGATTTCAGTGCAGATGGGGTCTGGTTATTGTGCGGTCATATAACTTTAGATACGAATCTGCCCATATATATTACCATGTAGGTTAGTATGCCCTGAGATGCTCTCCATGGGACAGCCCTAATTGATATCAACAAAAAATCCACCGGGTCATATAGATTGGCATGTAGGCCAGGTCACCTTGGGCTTTTCTAGCTGGAGCAGCCTCAATCCACGACATAAACCCCCTCGAACCCATTTGGACCGGAAATATTTGGGGATATGGACGATGTTCACTCTTCTGTAAATACTTCTGGCTGTACAATGTTGTAGAGGTGTCCCTAAATGGGGCCATAGACACAGGTAGAAGTTCAGTGGACCAGAAGTCTTCACCTGTGGAGTCCAAGGCTAAGTTATACAGAGCCCCTGGAGAGGAGAGAATCATTTGACGAGATGTGCTCCAAGAGGTGAAATATTTTGGCATGCAGAAGACAAACAACGAAACTGACAACAAACTACAAGTAGAAATACAAGCAGTATGTTTAACCCAATGAATAAGGTTTTGAAGTAGTGCAGAAACCTGGTACTGACTGGGAGTTCAACCAATCGTTTAGAGTTAGGGTTGGTCAGACATGGATTTAATTTGGTGGCTGGGATAGGAAGCCAGAAATATTTTGACGGTAGTCAAGAATATAGGCAAAACATTCAGTTTTTATAACGGCACAGGTGCCCCCTTGTGCGGCTGTCAAGACATCCAGTGCCATTTGGATTTGGAGGACTGCCTTACACATTTGGGATACTTCTAAATTGAGCAGCAAAATGCTATGTTGTGCGTCATTTAATGCCTTCATACTGAATTTGATTAGGACTTCCATGTGCAAGACAACGTTTTCAATTCCTAATTGGTGAAGGATAATTGAGTAAAGATGGAAATACCAGTGGAAGACACAGCTGGTCCAGTGCTGTTGCAGTTGGGTAGGTTAGCAGGAGGAGATATATTAAATGTAGTTCTACCTTGCATGCAGACAAAGCCTAGAGTGCATCATCCAATCCATCCAGGTAGCAGCCAAGGCCATAAATTGGACCCACATCGACACTGAGCACCATTAGGGGCTAACCAAAATGTGCTGGGCCGTCTATCCCAGTCAGTCCCAGACCAGTCAGTATTTTTTTTAAGGCTATGATACGAGAACACAAATAACAGGGACTTTTCCCCATAAGTCGAGTGCTATTAGGCCATGTATCACAGGTGTGATTGGTTTGTTCCCAACAGAGAGTGATCTTTTACTGGGTTGACCACTAGTAGGAGTGAACCAAATATATTCATTCCAAATTTGATATGGTCCATCCTGTGTCTTGATAAGCTGGGGACTTTAAATTTGGAACATGTTTAGGATCCACCTGTGACAAAGCAAATCTATTTAGTATTCAGGCAGTAGTATTGAAGGAACATGTTTGATGGTGGCCAGGGAACTCCCAGGTGTCAGAGATAGATGGCCACAAGGAGACATGACGATTAGCAATAGATGAATCTTGCAAAAGAAAACAGCTAGAATCTAATATCCAGGAATACCTACTATAGCTTCTACATAAACGTATTTTTTCTCTCTTAAATCACCCTCATTTTTACAAGAGATAGCCAAATTAGGATGAACTGGTTTGCAAATAAAGTGTAGCTTCAATACAACTTGCTCCAATTATTTACATAAGAGGAGCAAGAATAGTAATTGCTTATACAGGCTTTTTTAAATCTGCTTTGCTGGACTTTTTTATGAGGAATCTCAGATTGAACTGTGAAGGCCTTGCAAGGCCAGAAAAGCCAAGCCAAGGACTTGCCATCAGATTTGGCCTGCAGTACTTACAGATTTGAGTGGTGTTCTCTTTGAAGTCCCCCAAAATATTCGGAGGTTCCTTACACCTGTCAGATAAGCAAGCTTCCTTACTTACTGGGTAAGATTGCCAGAATCTCTGTAAACAAGGTACCAGGCCCGTGTTTCCAAGTGGCTGTATTCCAGAAAGTCCAATCTTTGTTCCTGAAATGCTGTCTTGTCATATCTGAGCCTGTGTGTTTCAAATATGACATTCCAGTCAAAGCCTTGGTAGTATAACCAATGTGTCCTGTTATAAGGAGAACAGATTCTTATGGAACTTATGCAAATATTGCCACTACATAACCATACTCGGTCACAAAGGGTTTCCCAATTCCAGAGGGATAAGGTAGGGAGAAAAAGATAAATGTTTCAGTTTTACTTATAAAGGCATAATTTCACCAAATGGCTGTAAGTCAAAGTTAGCATAAGAGAAAAGAAAAAATATTTCCTTCATTGTGAGAAAACAAAACAACACATCAAAACTCAACAATATTTCAAACAGATGTCCTAAAAAATTATAATCATCCTCATCAGTTCACACAGTCCTGTATAATCAACTCTTGAGCTGAATCTTCTGTCAGCAGATCGATGAACTTAGTTTCTGTTAGAATTCTGTAACTTCTTACTCAGTTCAGTTTTACAATCTGAAAGTTTGTCAGAAACGTG
>NW_025800599.1:0-1639 GCF_021613505.1 Equus quagga | reverse complement strand
AAAAAATACCTGGAAACAAATGAAAATGATAGCATGCCATACCAACTCATATGAGATACAGCAAAAGCTGTATTAAGAGGAAAATTCATCGCAATACAGGCACATCTTAACAAACAAGAAAAATCCCAAATAAGCAACCTTAAAGCACACCTAACTGAACTAGAGCAAAAAGAACAAATGAAGCCCAAAGTCAGCAGAAGGAGAGAAATAATAAAAATCAGAGCAGAAATAAATACTATTGAAACGAAAAAGGCAGCAGAAAGGATCAATGAGACAAAGAGCTGGTTTTTTGAGAAGATAAATAAAATTGACAAACCACTAGCCAGACTTACAAAGAAAAAAAGGGAGAAAGCTCAAATAAACAAAATCAGAAATGAGCGAGGAGAAGTAACAACAGACTCTGCAGAAATACAACAGATTATAAGAGAATACTACAAAAAACTATATGCCAACAGAATGGATAACCTAGAGGAAATGGATAAATTCTTGGACTCCTACAATCTCCCAAAGCTCACTCAAGAAGAGGCAGACAATTTGAACAGACCAATCACAAGGAAAGAGATTGAAACAGCAATCAAAAACATCCCAAAGAATAAAACCCCAGCACCAGATGGCTTTCCTGGGGAATTCTACCAAACTTTCAGAGAGGATTTAATACCCATCCTTTTCAAGCTATTCCAAAAAATTAGGGACGATGGAACACTTCCTAACACATTCTATGAGGCCAACATCACGCTGATCCCAAAACCTGACAAGGACACCACGAAAAAAGAGAACTACAGGCCAATATCACTGATGAACATAGATGCAAAAAGTCTAAACAAAATTTTGGCAACCAGAATTCAGCAATTCATCAAAAGAATCATACATCAGGATCAGGTGGGATTCATACCAGGGACACAGGGATGGTTCAACATCCACAAATCAATCAACGTGATACACCACATCAACAAACTGAGGAATAAAAACCACATGATCATCTCAATAGATACAGAGAAGGCATTTGACAAGATCCAGCAGCCATTTATGATAAAAACTCTGAACAAAATGGGCATAGAAGGAAACTACCTCAACATAATAAAGGCCATATACGACAAACCCATAGCGAACATCATACTCAATGGGCAAAAACTGAACGCCATCCCCCTGAAAACAGGAACGAGACAAGGATGCCCTCTATCACCACTCTTATTTAACATAGTACTGGAGGTCCTGGCTAGAGCAATCAGGCAAGAAAAAGGAATAAAAGGAATCCAAATAGGGAGGGAAGAAGTGAAACTCTTGCTGTTTGCAGACGACATGATCTTATATATAGAAAACCCCAAAGAATCCATTGGAAAACTGTTAGAAGTAATCAACAACTACAGCAAAGTTGCAGGGTATAAAATCAATTGGCATAAATGAGTAACATTTCTATACTCCAGTAATGAACCAACAGAAAAAGAACTCAAGAATACAATACCATTCACAATCGCAACAAAAAGAATGAAATACCTTGGGGTAAATTTGACTAAGGAAGTGAAGGACCTATATAATGAAAATTACAAGGCCTTTCTGAGAGAATTGGATGACGACATAAGGAGATGGAAAGACATTCCATGTACGTGGATTGGAAGAATAAACATAGTTAAAATGTCCA
>NW_025800598.1:0-4585 GCF_021613505.1 Equus quagga | reverse complement strand
TTTTTTTTTTTATTTCCTTAAATGTCCGCGCCTGAGCTAGCTTCTTTTGCCCATCTTCGTCAGTTTCAGCGGGTAGACTCTCCGCCTGCCTTCGACAGACCCGCTGGGCTGGAAAGCTTTCCTCCTCCCGTCATCACGGTCCTTCTCGGATGACGTGCCTGGTTTCGGTTTGACCGTCCCCGCCCGCCCTGATTTTCTAAGTCCTCCCGGGAGCCCCGGGGGCGCTCCGGCCGCTCCGGGAAGCGGCGGCCTCCCGGCCGCACCGGCCCAGCCCGGCCCGGGCCGCCCCCTGGCCTCTCTGGGGGAACTCTCCTCGTCCCCTTCCCGGTGAGCGCCCGAGAAACCTTTTCCGGGTCCCCCTCCTGCGGCTGGGGCTGCGCCTTGGCGGCCGGGAGCCCGCGGGCGGACGCCCCGGGGTCGCACTGGGCCGGGAGGCTGGGTCCGAGGGGGCGCCGGGATGGGATCGGGCGGCCCGGCGGCCCGGCTGTGCTCCCCGGCGGGCCCGCGCTCCGGCTCCGTCCCGCTGAGGCGGTCGCCGGTCGCCGGGTGCCACCTGGCGGCCGCTTTTATATCGTCTCTTTCCTCCGGAGCTCCGGCGACGCGGGCCAAGGGACGGGACTCGGCCGCGGTGACCGAGGCAGAGTCCCGGGAGGCCGGCGTCGCTGGCGGGATCTGGCCCGGTGGCGCCGGGGCGTGAGCGCGACGCCCGCTCGCCGGAGATTGGAGGTGCAGGCTACTGAGGGAGGTGGCTGTCGCCGCGCCGCCCGGTGCCGGCCGGGGTGTGGGGCCTCCCGGACGGGTCGACCAGCAGCCGCCGGTGCCCCTCCGTCCCCGGGAGGGGGTGGGGGGCCGCCGCGGGGGAACGGGCGAGGGAGCTCGTCCCGTGCCCGGCCGTCGTCCCGAGGGCGGCCCGGTGGTCGGGCCTTCCGCGTCGCCGATCCCCTTTCCGCGCCCCGCTCCGGAGGTGGGCGACCGGCCGGGGCCTTGCGGGGGAGGCCCGTGGAGGGCGCGACGGGCTCGGCCGCCGGGCTGGCCTTTTCCCCACTGGTCTTCCGAGTCGACCGGCTCTGGCGGTGGGGACCGGGCCCGGTCCTCGGATGCCGCCTCCTCCGTGGCAGTTTTTTGTCCAAGTCCCGCCCTGGAGAAGAGCGTGGACCGGCCCCGGGAGCCCTCGAGGGCGGGCCGGGGAGGGCGTCCCCGGCCCGGACGCGTGCCCGGGGTGGGTCCGGGCCGTCGGACCGGACTTCTCTCTCCGAGTTTCGCGGGTCGCGTCTTTGTCCGGAGGTGGGAGGGGGCCGGCTCGAGGCGTAGGTGGAGCCCCGGCTGAGGGACGGGAGCCACGGTCCCGCCCCGGGCCCGGTCGCCGGAGGCGCCTCTGCGGAATTCTTTTCTAAGTCCTGACCCGGCGACTCAGAGGGAGGGACTGACCGGTCCCGGCCCGCGCGGGCGGCCCGGGGAGGCTGTCCCCGGCTCCCCCTGCCGCCACGCTTCTGGGGTCGACCAGATGGCCCCGGGAGCTCCGGGCCTGGTGGCGATGGGGTCGTGCTTGGGGTCTGGTGGCCGTGGCCGTGATCCAGGGGTTCCCCTCGTGATCCGTGGGTGGGCCCCGTCTCCGGGCGCGGCGATTCTTGCCCCCGAATGGGTGGTTTTGTGCCGCCAGATAAGTGCTGACACGCTCTGCTCGGGTGACAGTCGCCCGAGAGCTTCCGGGTGCCTGGATGCGTGTGCGGGGAGGTCTCCGGGCTCTGGCCGAGAACCGGACGCCCGTTTCCACCCCCGCCGCTTGAGCCGCCCGCTGGGGCCTGCGCGCCGGCTCTTGTGCGTTCCAGGCGTCCCCACGACCGTGGTGCCACCTCCGGTCTCTGGTACCCGAGGGCGGCGGGGTTAGGGGCGCGGGGTCCTCTACCACGTGCACTCCCTGCCGTCGGCACCCGGGTGCGGTCGCGACTTACCCCATCCCGCCGGCTCCGTGCCAGTGCGTGTCAGGCGTTCTCGTCCTGGGGTCGTCGCCCGCGCTTGCTGGAGGAGGAGGGGGGTCGGTGAGGCTGAAGCAGGCTCCTCCGCTCGCTGTCCTCGCCGGCCTTCCCTTGCTCGGGGGTCCCTCGCGTTATGCTGCCGATCGATGTGGTGATGCTGTGCTCTCCCGGGCCGGGCCTAAGCCGTGCCAGACGAGGGACGGACGTTCATGGCGAACGGGACCGCTCTTCTCGCTCTGCCCGCGGGTCCCCTCGCCCGTTCTCCCCCGCTGCGAGTGGCGTGTGGGAGGCGGCAGGGGTGCGGAATCCGGCCCGACCTCGCTCCCCTGCCCCGTGCCTTGTGGCGTGGGCGGTGTCGGGGTCTCCGTGACGCGGCGGATGCTCCGCCTGTGCCTCTTGGCTGTGTCTCGAAGGCGGCCCTCCCCACGGTGGGGCGGGCCGTGTCGCCGCCGCGCCGCGCGCCTTTCCGGGCGCGTGAGCGCGTTCCCCCGGCCGTTGGCGGTGCCCCTGGAGCATTCCAGGTCGTCCCTCAGGCGCCCGAGGCCGAGTGGCGGTGTTGTTCCCTGTTCCCGTCGGCCTCCTCAGGTGACCGCTGCTGCGCTGGTGTGTCTGAGGAGCGGGGGGTCGAGTCGGTAAGGGAGGCGTGCCCGTCCCCCTCTGGGGGGACGGGTGCCTCGTCGCCCCCCACGGCGTGCCGTGTGGGGGCGGGCAGGCTCGGGCGCGTGCCCGCGTGTTCCCCTTGCTGGGGTTTCCACGCGGGTGTGGGAGTGATCGTGGCGGGCCGAGCCAGCGGCGTGGCGCTGGCTCTTTGGTTGGGAGGTGCTGCTTGATCGGCACCTCTGTCCCAGTCTCTGCCTCCCTCGGTCTCGGCCTGAGGGGAGGCACTGACTTGGGGGCCGCACAGGGGCCTCTTAGATCCCTAGCTGAGCCCAGTGTGGCCGGAGATGGCGAGCCCGGGGCAGCGCGGGCTCGCGGCCCTGACCACGGACGCTCCGACTTGCTCTAGGCCTTACCTCTACCGCAGACCCCTCCTGCGTTGTGTGGCCACGGTGTCTGTAAGCGCCTTGGTGGGCCCGATGGCGGACGATGGGCGGGGGCGACACGCCCTCGGTGAGAAAGCCTTCTCTAGCGATCCGAGAGGGTGCCTTGGGGTACCGGACCCCCCAGCCGCCGCCCCTCCTTTGCGCGTAGTAGCCACGGACGCCACCACCGTGGTGTGTGGGCAGAGCTGCTCTTTGCCTACCGCGGCCGGCGCCTCCCCCCTCCGAGTCGGGGGAGGGTCACGCCCGGCCGGGCCGTCGTCGGGCGCGGGGCCGCGCGTGTGCGCGAGCGTGCGCGTGGTTCTCCCGTCGCGCGCTGGGGCGGGGAGAGGGCCCGGCCCTGTCCGGGCTCCGCCCCGCCGCGAGCGGCTGGCTCTCCGCTCGCTCCCGTCCCGAGCCGCAGCCGGTGGTGGCGTGCGGGCATGGGTGGGGGCCGCCGCCGCTCTCGGGCGCGTTCCCTCGGGACTTGGGCCCCGGAGCAGACCAGACAGGCAGACGGGTGGCTGGGTGGACGGGGCGGCCCCCGGCGGCGGGGGCGCCTCACGTAGGCCCCGGCGGTGGGGCCGGGCCCGCGGGAGGCCGAAGGGTGGCTGAGGCCGGCCGGCGTCCCAGGCGTCGTGGGACCGCCCTCGCGTGTCGTTGGCGGTGGGATCCCGCGTGTGTTTTCCTGGTGGCCCGTCCGCGCCCGAGGCCGTCCCCGGGAGCCTTCCCGCGAGCCCGCGCTCCCTCCGTCGAGGCGCGCGCCGCGCTCCCCGCTGCCCCCGGTGCTCCCCCGCCCGGGCAGACGCCTGGCCGCGCTGCCCACCGGCCGGGACCGAAGTGGGCCTCGCCGCGCGGGTGTCGCCTCCGGCCACCGAGGCCGGTGGTGGCCCCGGGCGAAGTGCTCTCGGCTCCGGTCGGGTGGGGCCCGCGCGCCAGGCGCCCGGCGCGGGACGCTGGCGCCGTGTGCGGGAGAGCCCTGGTTGTGGCGGGGCCGAGCCCCCGTGAGCTGCGCGCGGGGCGACGGGGCCAGTCGCCGTTCCGGGCGCCGCGGGACCGCCCCTGGTGCTGGAGGCCCCTGGCGGTGAGACCCCGTGTGTGCTCCGGCGGCCGACTTGCCTCGGGAGGTTCTGTCTTCCCTCCTTCGCCCCGAGCGCGTCTCTTGGCGGGCCGCGGCCCTTCCGCCGCCGCCTCTCCGGCGCCTCGGCCCTCGCCGCCGCCGGCCTTCTCCCGAGCCCTTCCCCGTCGTCGCCTGTTCTGGCTGCCCGACCGGGGCCCCGCCCCGAGCGCGACTCGCTTCCCGGGGCCGCTGCGGCCTCCTCCGCGTCCGCCGCCGCCACCCGCGCGACGGCGACGTTGCGTGCGGACGGGGGACCGTCTCCCGCGGCGCCCCTTTCTGGCGCGCGCGTGTCTGTCGCAGCGCGGGTCGGGTCCCGGCCAGCCATCGTGACCGGCCGCCGGCGCGCCGCGCCACCCCCGGGGGCGGGGGGTCGGGCCTCGGTCCGGCTCTCGGCCCGCGGGGGCGTGCGCGGGCCGTCCGGCCGGCCGGTGTCGACGCGACTGCCTGGTGCCCCGGCCCCGCTCACGCGC
>NW_025800597.1:0-7179 GCF_021613505.1 Equus quagga | reverse complement strand
CTCCTCCTCTGGGAGTTTGTCTCTTACTGGGCTGGCGCACAGACCATCTCCTCCCCTTGCGGATTCCGCTTGTCCCTAGATGAATATGGCTGTGAAGCCTCCAGTCTTCCTCAGAACAATGGTGAGATAAACACGGTGTGGTCAAGGCTGTGTCTGCGCGACGTAAACCACACTTCGAAGTGGAACAAATTGGTCAGATTTGTGTTCAGTGTCGTGGAAGAGAAAATCAGACAGCTACAGTGGAGCTGAGGCCACTGTAATTGTAATAATTGAGTCAAACGGGTTTGTCTGTACAAACAGTCTAGGATCATGGAAACTTCTAGCACATGCAGACAGGCTTCTCAGAACAGCTCCCAGAGCCCTCGCCTGCAAGTGCCCTGACAAGGGCGTGGGTCTGGTCTACCTTCACGAATAAGAGCTCACGTCTTCACTATTTCTCCTGCCCAGTTGGCACTGTCCTCTGTTTCCTTCTCTGCCTTCTCTCCTCAGCTGAGAAGATCCTTCTGGGCTCTGTCCACTTCCATTCCAGCCAATGGTGTTTGCCCAGCCCAGCGGCAGGGTGACCACCGGCCTCCTGGGAGCGGGGCGGTGCCGTGTCTGAGGTTTCCTGCGGTTCAGCGGGCGCGGCTGCCTTCTGCTCTTGCCACATGTGAGGAGGGAATTGGAGCTCTGGTTTCTGACCGAGCAGGGGGAGCCGAGTTCTCACTAAAAGATGTCACTGGAAGACAGCACCATTTTTTATAGCTGTGTTCCAACTGCCAGGCCCGGGAGAGACAATTTTATCACAAAAAATAGATAGTAAAATGGTGTTTCCTGGGCTCTTGGGTTAACCCATGGAGAGTCCTCCTGGGTGTGAAATTTCTAACCTCCGGGCCCATATTCTCCTGGGAGTGAGAGAAAGGCCACAGAAACAAGCTATGAGATTTGTTAGGACGTCTTCGCTGGTCTTCAGCACTTTGTAAACAGGAGAAAAACACCTAAATGCCAACTGCAGCGGGAGACCAGGTCCTGCAGGATGGAACCACGAGAGCATTGTTGTGGCTTTTCTCAGGAAAAGTTAGGGGCTGGTGCCTGCGACTCTCCTTTTCACGAAGTGGATTTGGGGCTCTAGGATCTTCCTGGCTTGGAGGGTTTGGGGAAGGAGACAGCTGAGGGCTTTTCCCTTGGAAAATTGGGGAGCTACCCTAACCCCTAGCTGGGAATCCAATCATAGGGGCATTGGTGGGGCAGCTTTTTTAAAAAGAAGAAGGAAGGAGGGAAGGAGACAGGGAAGAAGGTTGGGGGCAGGAAGCATGATTTTATGGTCTACCAGGTTCATGGAGAAGCAGCTATGCACATAAATATGGGGCTTTGAAACAACTTTTAAACTCGAGCTGTTTATTGGCTCGCCACGGACGGCCTTCTCAGTCAGCACCCTGCACTTAGAAAAGGATCCCAAGATGAGGCAGCAAGTCCTCCCAGCGGGTGCGTGGGACCCCAAGGAAACACCCAAGGACCCCGAGATGAAAGCACGCAGAAAGACAAGGGCATCACTGAAATTCTGGGGGCCAATGGTCACCACAAATGACGGGAGAGATCAGTGGACCTCTGCTCAGTCTGTTTCTTCTCTTGCGGCGCCATGATTTGACTCCTGGTGGAGAGCGAGCTCTTAGCCTTCTTTTATCAGAAAAGTTTCTCCTCTTTAAAAGAAGAAAGTGTTTCCCGGGCTGCAAACTGCAAAGGAAAAGGGCTTTGGGTAAACTGTCCGTCGAAGAGCAAGTCCGTCAAGATGCACGGCCTCAGATGCCGCTCACTGGCCTTGACGTCACTGACCCCGCATGGCGAGCACCCCAGTCAGGAAAGGACACTGGGGCGTCCCGGGGCTCCTTCCAGCTGCACCTTCTCCGACAAACGACGGCTACTTTGACATTTGTTACCACATTAGTTTTGCCTAGTTTTGAACTTTATACGAATAAAGTCACACAGTATGTCCTCTTTCTGTCTGCCCCTTACCATCACGTCTGTGGTTCACTCACACGGCCCGTGTATCACGGTTTGTTCCTCGCTGTTGTTTCACGGTAGTTTACACTGAATGTGCCACAGTTTATCCAGCTGTTTGTGCAGTGTGAGGCTCTCGTGGACTGGGTGGAACCGGCAGGCTTTGGTGCAGATGGAAGTGCACTTCAGTTGGGTGTGTACTCAGAAGCCGTCTTGCTGGGTTTCGTGGAGGATGTGCGTGTTCAGCTCGTCAGAAACGGCCACAAGGTTCCCAAGCCGTTTCACCAGTTCACAGCCCCCCAACAGCCAATGAGAGTCCCAGCGTCTCCTGGTCACTTCCATCACCTGGTGCTTCAGACAGCAGCCGTCCTGGGGCATGCTGGGGTGTGCTGGGGCGTGCCGGGCCTTCCTCTGTGGGTTCCACCGCACCTGCACAGTCAGAGTGAGGCTGAGCAGCTTCCGGCACGTGTACCCATCGTTTGAATGGCCTCTTGTGAAGACTTGCCAAGTCTCTCCTCATTCAAAGGCATAGGTTTCTGTCACTTTGTCATTTTTTTCTTTTAATATATTCTGGATACGAGTCCTTTTTCAGATCTATGGTTCATCAATACCTTCTCTCTGTGTCTTTTTCTTCTGTTAATAGTATCTTTTTTCTTGATTTTAATCAAGTTCTACTTATCACTCTTCCCTTTTATGGGCTTCTTGCATCTTGTTTAAGAAATCTTAAGATATTCTCCTTTGTAATCTTCTAGAAACATCATAATTTTCCCTTTCATATTTAGTCCTGTGGTATATTTAGAAATGATTTTTTTCCTCTCTCTCTCATCTTTTTTTTTGAGGAAGATTAACCCTTAGCTAACATCTGCCGCCGATCCTCCTCTTTTCGCTGAGGAAGACTGGCCCTGAGCTAACATCTGTGCCCATCTTCCTCTACTTTATATGTGTGGCCTAACAAGCAGTGCATATAGGTCCACACCCGGGATCTGAACCAGTGAATCCCAGGCCGCCGAAGTGGAGCATGCGAACTTAACAGCTGTGCCACTGGGCCGGCCCCAGAGAAATGATTTTTAAATAGAATACATCATAGGAATCAAACGTCATGCTTTTCCTCATACCCATTCAGTGGACCCGGGGGTGAATACTGAGAAGACCAGCCCTCCCCACAGCCCAGACCGTTGTCTGGTCCTGGATTTGCACTGTGCTCCAGTGTTCCTCCTGCCCGACACCACCCTCGTTTGATTGCTCTGGGTGTGCAAGGATCTTCCGGATATCTGGGAGGGCAGAAGCTCCAGCCGTGTTCCTCTCCTTCAAGACTGTCCTCGCTGCTCTGGGCCCTGTGTCTTTCCAGATGGATTTTAGTGTCAGCTTGTCACTTTCCACAAAAGGAAAACAAGTCTGCGGGGGTTTCTCTTGGTGTTGCATTGAATCTGTAATTCAACTTGGATTCATCTGACATTTTAAACGACATTTAATCCTCCCATTCACAAGCATGAAATATTCCTACATTTATTTATGACTTCTTTAATAGGTTTTAGTAATGTTTTGTAGCCTTTTCAAAAGGTTTCGCACATGTTTTTAGATTTATTTCTTGTTTTTGCTGTTTTATGCTATTGTAAGTGCTATTTAAAAAAAAACCTTACTCTCTAATTGTGTGTTGTTTGTATAAAGAAATGCAATTGAATTTTGAATATTGACGTTGTATCCAACAATCTTGATAAATTCAGCTATTATTCCTAATAGCTTTTAAGAAATAGTCTTTCAGATTTTCTAAGTATACGGTCATCTTTTTTGTAAACAATGACAGTTTTATTTGTTTCCTTCCAGCCCTCCCTGGCGCTGGGCACCTGCTCGGCCGTCGCCTGGCAGGTCTCGCCTGGATGACGATTTGCGGTGGTAATCCCCCCGTCCTCATTGCATATAGTTGGTGCTCAATAATAGTTTGTTATTTGAGTATTTTTGAATCTAAACATTAAAGTAAACTTGAGATTATTTTTCTGCCTTCTTATGAACCTTTCAAAAATATTTCTTTGCAGTATGTAATTGCACCAAATTATCCACTTGAGCAATTTCGTGATTCTAAGCAGCACGAGTTCACAAACAACAACTCGGCATTTCTAGTGCTGAACTTACAAATCTGGACCATACGCACGGCTCTCGCTGTGTTAATAGTAACCGCCTTTGTAACACCAATGTTTAGTTTGAGGGCCCTGCTTCACTTCACGGTGAATGCTCTTATACGGTAAAGTGACCTGTGCTTATTAATGACACCTTTGTGCACGAAGGCCCTGACCTGCTGGATTTAACTCCTTCCAGAGTACGAGGCTCAGGAAACGGGGTGAAGTTAAGAGAATGAGGTGTGGATGTGTGTCCTGAGCAAAGGCCCTGAGGAGGAGACTTGACACATTACCTTGCTTAATCTTGTCTGCAGTCCACCACACTCACTTCGGTGGTCGACTTTATCTTGAAATAGTCAGTATTTCGCTACCCTGGTCTCCAGGGTTGGACAGGGATGGACGTGGAAAGGCAGAAGTCCTGGGTCAACTTGAGAGAGAGGCTGGTGCCGGCATTCACCCTGGGTCTTGGCAGGCCCTCACCAGATGTTTTTGGTTTTGTTGTTGATTTGGTTCTTACTTCTTGGTCTTGCAGAGGCAGAGCAGCAGTTGGAGACACTGTGGGAGCCCCAAACAAGGACATCTAGCGGTGTACGAAGTGTGCACTGTCCTCAGTAGATCTTAAGTATCCAGGGAAAAACTTGCCAAGGGTCTATTTTCCTTGCACAGAGATCAGCTAGGGCTGGGCGTGGCCCAGGGTGCGTGGAGGAGTGACCTCGCTCACTCCCTGGGGTGACATCTTTGCACCTGAAGCACTGTTTCCTTCTCCTCGTCCTTGCAAGAGCAGTTATGGAGTGACCGCCAGGAAAGCATGAGCAGCATGCTCTGCGGAACCTGAGACAGAACCTTAATCCTCTGCAGGACCCAGTCTGTGAAGAGACCCTGACAGTGGAGGACAGAAGTCCAAGGCCTCTCTGAGCTGCGGGGAGAAGGTCACAGCCACGACGCCAGCTAGAAGTTGCCAGACCGTCAGCAGAACACGCTAAACTTCTTATCAACTCAGGCCGAGTGTTAGAGAAACACTGACCACGTCCCCTCAAAATAATTGACATAATGGTGGCCATTCCTGCTCCAGCTGACCCCGGGCACCGGAATAAGTTGACACGGGGAATCATCAGGACGGCTCCACAGCTCCTGCTGACTGTGTACACTCTAGTTTTCCCGACTTGTTCTCTGCTGTGCTCCATGGAAGCAGGTTTCTATTGTCTGTGACGTGGGTCTCACTGTGAGGCTGTGTGCACACAGACACCTTACTTTTAGTGACGTCACCACACGCTCTTGCACACATACTCCTGAACAACGCGGGTGCCAGCCTCGGCTGGGGGGAGGGGCAGATACCGCACCGCCCTGGGCCCATGCGCCCTCACAGCCCCACTGCTCGTCCTGCAGCAGAGTCGGGCGCGATTGCAGGTGAAGGACGATCCTCTGGGTTTGCAGTGAGGTCTGCGTCCCTTCAGGTCAGGGTTCCAGCAGGTCACGCAGGCACCTCGGCTGCAGTTGTGAGGTTTCCTCTGAGGTTTGTCCTCGCAGGCGTTCCCTCAGTGTGGGCGCTGGGGCAGGAAGACGTTCCCTCAGTGTCGTGGTGCCCCGACCCCCACTCCCGGAGCATCTGGCGGGGCTCTCTGTCCACCTCTGTCCATTTCATGCCTGTCTCACAAATCCTGCAGTCCTGGGCATCTAAAGTTGCTCATAAAGGGCCACCCCGTTAACTTAAGAAGCCCACCCTCCCAGCCTTCCCCAGTTTGCCCCCACCTTCCCTTCCAACCTGTTTCACCCCTCCTCTCGGGCACCCTGAGAGCCAGCCATATGGACTGCTTTCCTTCCGTTGTGGTCCTGAATCCTCCCATTGTTTTCACCTCTGCTCCCCTGACTTCTTTCACCTAGAACCCCCTTCTGTGCATATACACCCACACTATCCATCATACACCCCTCCTCTGTGGGGCCGGCCCTGCATGCTGAATTTCTGACCCCTCCCAGTGCCTGGCCCCTCCCTGCACCATGTGTGGAATGCCTGAGTCTTCGTGCATCAAGAAGGAAGCCATCCCTTTGAACTCAAGCTTTCTCCTCTTTCTTCTCTTGTGGTCCACCTTTCATTTAATGCTTATTTTGGATCTCATCTTCCTTGCTAGAACTTTCTAGAACACGTCTATTCTGAATCTTATTGGTGTCCCCCAAGTCTTCACACCTAATGGAAAATGTCATGGCTAAAAATTGATTTCTTTCCATTGGAATTTATGTTTAGTCAGTATTTTTATTTCCAGCTGCATAGCTGGGTGAGTAAATACCAATAACGAAATAACTTTCCCAGGGCCTCAAAAAATAGAGAGTGTTGTGCTGGAATTCTGCTGACTGGACAACACCAATACCCTGGGTTGTTTGTTCTGCCCTGGTTGTGACTCTGGGCAGCCGGGGTCAGCTCTGCTCTTCTTCTCACGGCCCCAAGAC
This sequence comes from Equus quagga, assembly GCF_021613505.1. Taxonomy (NCBI): domain Eukaryota; kingdom Metazoa; phylum Chordata; class Mammalia; order Perissodactyla; family Equidae; genus Equus; species Equus quagga. Next base: position 646 of record NW_025800597.1, on the reverse strand, counting down.
CCCAGCGCTCTGCCTGCCTGGGTGCCCCGCATATCTCGGGGCCCGCCACCCGACGTGGAGGCACACTGAGCTCAGCGCTGCGGGAAACCCACACCAGGCGCGATCCGCGTGCCCCTGTGCTGTGTTTCCACTCTGAAACCCCACCACGTGAGAAGAACAGGAGATAACTGGGTGGGACTGGAAGACAGTAATTCAAACTGCCACACCTCCATCAGCACGTTTCCAAACGTGTCTGCTGTCTGGGAGGTGAAATACGTAAAGCACAGCTCTTTCATTCTGTTGAGGATACGGGACTCCCCAGGTTGCTAAGCACCCCAATGACCGTAGGCGACACGTTCCCTCCTCAGCACCCCTCAGTGATTCCGCGTCACTGCAGACAGAGGGACTTGGCTTCCCATCCTCTGCGTCCTGCGTGACTGCAGGTGGCTCCCTGAGGGCTGCTCACGAGGGTTCTGAGGGGCCTCCTGGACCAGCAAGGGCAGTTCCTGATGGCCTGCTTCTGTAGCCAGCCGGAGGCCCGGACACAGGGTGCTACACTGCCCTCTACGGCCTCTGGGGTGATGCCTACTCTTCATTGCAGTGGCCACTACACTGATGGTGTGGGTGGTTTATTGGTGTAGGGGTCAGTTTCCTGGGGTAGAGGTCC
>NW_025800596.1:0-1391 GCF_021613505.1 Equus quagga | reverse complement strand
CAGTGGGATGCCATGACATCAGTCTGAAAACTGGGTACACAGGCTTAGAGAAGGAGGTGTGTGGGAATGTGTAGATGTGAGATCCATCCAGGGCATTGTAGAATGAGACCTCACCAGTCTCATAGTCCAGGAAAACCCCCACTCTTTGAGGAGGGTTGGAAATTGTCAAGTCTGTCCTGGGGTCAGTGAGAGCCTGATAGTCTTCCCCATTAGACAGGCTAATAGTCCAGAATCCATTCTTTGGTGACATATTAACCCAAAATACTCTCTCCACGTTCTTCGTACATATCCCGACACACCACTCTTCCCTGTCCCCCACCTCCACCTCCCAGAAATGTCTCCCTGACCTGAAGCTGTTGAAGCCAAGCACACAGTGATGCTCCAAAAATCTCCTAAGATTGTTTGGCCGAAGCACTTTTATATCTGTCCACCACAGGCTCTTGTTGTCCCCAGAAACACCGAGGTTGGGGTGTGCTGTGCCCCGATCCAGGATCACATCCGCTGCAAAAAGATTGGGGCAGGCCATGGGGTCAGCCATTTTTCCTAGACCTCAGAGCCTCAGCCTTTAAGACCTAGGCCTGGCTGAGAAGGTCTGGGCCAGAGCATGGTGTCCCCAGCCTGCCCTGAATGTGATCTTCTCAGCTATAATGAAAGAAATGCCCAGGGGTCTTATGTTCGGTGGAGAAGAGTTATCAGGGTCATGGTCTGTATAATCCAACATCTCAAGCTGGTTCCTTCCTTCCATCTTTTTCCTATTTCCCTCCCCAAAACGACTCTGCCCACATGTGGTTTATAGTCACATAGATTTGAATTTCAGTCCTTGCTCTGTCACTCCTGAGCTGAATGACTTTTCATTTTCTGAAGACTCTTTTTCCATAGACCCAAGCTATGTAATGTCTTTGAGCCTCAATTTCCTTATCTGAAAAATAGGGATAAAAATACTAATCTTTAGGGTAGAAATAGACAATACGTTTTATATGTAGCCCAGGGCCGGACATGGAGGAAGTGCCTGATGTTATAGTAGCTCCATGCCTTTTCTGTGCTAGAGGACATGTTGGGGGCTTTCTGTGCTCCCAGATGCACTCTCCTACCTTTTTCTACCCTCTTCTGGGACCCAGAAATCTAGTGTCTATGGATAGCATCACTGGCCCCCTTGTGTCTGGTTGTCTGCTGAGTTTGCCAATGAGATTTATTGGCATTTGCCAATGCCGATAGTATTTATTTCCCCCACTTCCTCCTGTCAATATCAGATGGTTATTCTCTCCCAAAGGCATGACTCTTCTCAGGCAGCTCTGTCCTTGAGCTGCAGTTTCCTCTAGGCTCCAGTAGTTGCTCACTTTCCCTATTCCTTTAAGCTTATTGTTGGTGACCTCTCCCCACTATTGAGAGCC
>NW_025800595.1:0-1107 GCF_021613505.1 Equus quagga | reverse complement strand
AGAAAAGAGAGAGCTGAGCACTCCCTGACTAGAGCCAGACATTTCTTGGCCTTTTCTGTGCCCTGTCTGCTTTCCCTTCTCCTCCTTGGTGCCCTCTTCACTCATCTACAGCACTTGTCTGGCTGCTTTTCTTTGTGTTCTTCACAAGGATGTGTCCACAGAGAGGGAGGCCAGAGGAAATACGCTCTTCTATTTAACCTTCTTAGTCCTTGAGCATGGGCTTGGACTTCACTGGGAGCTCTTTACTCATCTCTTCTTGTTCTCTAAATTAGATGGCTTTGTGACTCAGTATGTGAAAGGCACCAGCATATGCAAACTCATGTGAAGGCTGCCATTACATCGGACACAGCCCTGGACACAGGACAGAACTATACTAGATTCACCATTCTCTTAACAGTGATCGTGGTCCACTCACTCTCCTGGTCAGGAACTTGATCTCATCTTCTCTTTCAGCTTTTGCAAGACCTGATATAGTGTCCTGCATGCGGTAAGGGTGGGCAACTGCCTAGAAATCTGTATCTTTGATTTAGTTAGCCTCAGCACGAAGCATATATTTCTCATGGTTGATATCTCAGCTCTTGCTGCCATTAGGAACTCCCAAGAACAGAAATTTCTTTTATAGATTTACCTAGAGAGCTGCTAGTGTGTTCCAGGCACTAATGGCTTATTGTCTACTAGTTCCGGGTTTTTCTCCCTGTCTCCGTATGTTGTTATCCACCACTCATAAACCATGAAATCTGACGCTGGTTAACTAACTACTCGATGTCCCTGTTCCTTTATCTTTACGGTGTGGATAAAACCAGCACTTGTATCTTAAGTCGTCTGGGGAGGATTTAAAACAGCACCCATGCATATGGACCTCCACGGATAGCCATGTCCTCCATTTTGAAAGGTTTATTCATGACCCCTGCACTGATGACTCTCAAATCCACCTCCCCTGGAGACAGCATCATCAGGCGCCTGCTGTAGAGTTGGGGTTTTAGTGCAAAGGGAAGGGGAACCTCTGAAAAGTTCGACATGAGAAAACGTATGCATTGAAAGTAGTAGGAGGACAGATGCATAGGGAGACAGGAGGCAGGGGTGCCACTTACACTGTATTCTCTTTTT
>NW_025800594.1:0-1335 GCF_021613505.1 Equus quagga | reverse complement strand
TCCACATTTCAGTTGTTCCAGCCAAAGACCTTGCTACCAGCCTCAACTCTTCTCCCTAAGCCCTAATATCTAACCAATCACCAATGCTTTTTTATTTAAAATCTCCATCCCCATGTCTCTGGAATCTATCCAAATGTCCATCTTCATGGCTGCTCCTGTGGTTGAGGCTACCATCTCTGAATTACTGACATTCTTAGCTGATCATACAAATTATTGCAATATTCTTCACTGGTCATCTCATGGCCCACCTTAACACAGTGTCTCATAACAACCAAAATGATCTTTCTGGTCACCTCATCCTCCTTGCTAAAAAACCACTCCTGCCTCTTTGATGTTCTTAGACTAAAACACTGTCTTCCTAACAGGGCTTAGGAGGATCTGTATATTCTGGTACTGTTTAAATATTCTCAAGTCCTGCCAGTGTCCATCTCACACCAGTATGTAGTCATCTAGAGGTCTTTCTATTCCTCCAGGCCTTGGCACAGGCTGTTCTCTCTTAAGGAAAACACCTTCAAACCAACACCTTGCTCCCACAGTTATCTCACCCATAACTCTTCCTGCAGGGTTGAAATGTCATCTCATGTCCTCTCCTCCCACCTGACTTACCTTCGAAATCTCTGGTGGATGCTCCCATGTGATCCCCCGACACTGTTATTCCTATGGACATAGAAACGATCACACTGCTTGCTGGAAAAGGCACGGATGCATGTGCAATCTTTAGTATGTATTAGTCCCTCAATAATTACCAGCTGAATAAGCGACTAGGGGGACTGATAAGGCAGCCAGGGCCTCTTGATTATAAATTGATCCTATTTTATGTTAATGACATTGTTCATCCAGGATTGTATTCTCCCTCTGGACATTATTATTTACATTTGATAGTAAATACAGTTGTTCTCTTTGACAACAAGACATTTATTCAGCTTTCAGAGTTGAAAATGCTGGGCGAAGTACACAATAAGATAGACCCAAGCCTTGCCCCTCTGAGCTTTAAGTAAGCAGGCAATTTTATTTGTTCTGAAAATTATTAACTGTCCTACCGACGTTATGCTCACAACACAATGCTTTGAGTTCAACTGACCCTGACTTTAACGTATTTTCCAGGCACTTTCCATGAATTTAGAGAACAATTTGTTTCCCCTGAGCTGAGGGGGTCAGGGTAGGGGAATAGACAGAGAATTCAGTAACTGAGACACACAGAGCAGAAGAAATTCAGCTCGCAACCCCATCCCATACTCTCCACTAAGTATCTGAATACAGTCACGCCGAGTCTGGAGCCCGAGCTTTCCGCCTCAGACCAGCGCCGCCTCCCCGCCCGGCCCCGCCTCCCCGCCC
>NW_025800593.1:0-1366 GCF_021613505.1 Equus quagga | reverse complement strand
GGACTCTCTGGGATCACCTGCCGGGCATGCCGGAACCACCTCTCAGACGTGCCAGAACCACGTGATGGACATGCCAGAACCAACTCCAGGACAGTCCTGCCGAACCAAACTGAATCACCAGCCGAGAATGCTGGAACCACCTGATCCACTCCCCGGAACCACCCGCCGGGCACGTCAAAATCATCTGACGGACACGCCAAAATCTTACCTGCTGGACATGCCAAAATCACCAGCCGGCTATGCCAGAACGACTTGCCGGACACTCCGGAACCACCCACCGGGCATGCCGGAACAACCTCTCAGACGCACCGGAAGCACGTGCTGGAGGAGCCCGAACCACCTATTGGACAGACCGGAACCACCTAACGGACCCTTTTGAAACACCTGCTGATCACGCCGGAACAAACTGCTCGACTCGCTGGAGCCACCTGCTGGCCACGCCAAAATCACCAGCTGGCTATGCCAGAACGACTTGCCGGACACTCCGGAATCACCCACCGGGCATGCCGGAACCACCTCTCAGACGCACCGGATGCACGTGCTGGAGGAGCCCGAACCCCCTATTGGACAGACCGGAACCACCTAACGGACCCTTTTGAAACACCTGCTGATCACGCCGGAACAAACTGCTCGACTCGCTGGAGCCACCTGCTGGCCACGCCAAAATCACCAGCCGGCTATGCCAGAACCACTTGCTGGACACTCCGGAATCACCTGCGGGGCATGCCGGAACCACCTCTCAGATGTGCCACTACCATGGGCCGGAGACGCCGGAAACACCTACTGGACACAAAGGAACCACCTGTCGGACACGCCTGAACCACCTGCCGAGCATGCAGGAACCACCTGCTCGACTCGCAGCACCCACCTTCCGGACACGGAAAAATCACCTGCTGGCTATGCCAGAACCGCTTGCCGGACTTTCTGGAATCACCTGCTGGGAATGCTGGACCCACCTCTCAAATGTGCCAAAATCAAGTGACGGAGAGGCCCAAAGCACCTGCCGAGCTAGCCGGAAGCACCTGCTCGAATCGTCAGAACCACCTGCCGGACCTGCCTGAACAACCTGCTGAGCATCCCGGAAACACCTGCCGGACACGCCATAGTCACCTGCGGGCTGGGCCAGAACCACTTGGAGGACTCTCTGGGATCACCTGCCGGGCATGACGGAACCACCTCTCAGACGTGCCAGAACCACGTGCTTGACATGCCGGAACCACCTCCAGGACAGCCCAGAATCACCTGCCGAACCAAACTGAATCGCCTGCCGAGAACGCTGGAACCACCTGATCAACTCCCCGGAACCACCCGCCGGACAGGTCAAAATCACCTGACGGACACGCCAAAATCTTACCTGCTGGACATG
>NW_025800592.1:0-3477 GCF_021613505.1 Equus quagga | reverse complement strand
CTAGGTGAACTCTCCTCAACTCCAGGACCTGATGGCCCTGGCCCCTGGTCCCTGCCTGGGGGGACGGGGCAGAGCCCTACCTTCCCAGTCAGCTCTCCTGGGCTCCACGCCAGGGCTTCCTAATGTGATTACAACCCATCACCTCCAGCCCTGACACCCCGCCGGGTCTCTCAGAAAGGAGTGGGAGACACACCCACCTCAGACTGAGGCCTGCAGGCCGGTCTCTGCAGGGCAGTCTGACCTACAGCACTGACAGTGTAGGGCGGGAATCCGAGGCTTCACCCGGCAGCAGCTTATGCAGCAGTGGAAATCCCCACCGCAGATCCCAGCAAGCAGTAGTTCCTCCCAGAGAGACTGGGCGGTCCAGGAGAGGAGGTTAGTAAGCCCTTCACAGCTCCGAGGCATCAAGTGCATACAAAAAGCCCAAAGCCCCATCCCCATGGCCAATTGCGTGCAGAAGCTGGAGCTGGTGTACTGAATTGACAGGCAGATTATGACCCACTGAAGGAGGGGGCACAGGCCACCCACACAGGGTCAGCAGGGAGCTCCCTCAGCATGCGAGCTCCCACTGTGGGGAAATGAAACCCACAGGCTCATTTTGATTGAAGGGGCAGTTTCAACGCACCCACCCAAAGGAACAGAGTCACAGGATTTATTACTCAAAGGTCACAGAAGTGGGGGCTGAGGGTGCAGTGAGCCGGGGGAAGGGCCGTCCTCTGTCCAGGTCAGGAGCGAGCAGGAGACAGAGAGCAGGGAGCAAGCACCCGGTACCTTGAAGTGCGCTGTGGCAGAGGTCACTAACTATTCCCGGGCTGAACTCTAAGTGCTTAATTTAAAAAGCGCCCTGGGAAGTAAAGCGGGAACTTAGGGCAGAATCCTAAACTCAGGTCCTTCTCTAACCGTCCAGATTCTGGGTGTGAGCAGGGGCCTCAGACTGCAACACGCCGAGGCAGCAACTCAGAACAAAAGTTGTTTCTCACCAGCCGCCATGCAGAGCGAAACCTCTTCCCCAGCTCCTCAGGTGGGCCCCGCTCTGGGTGAGCCCACTGCTGTCCTGGGGGACAATGGTATTGCCAGGGCTCTCTTCCTCCTTTAGGGGCCACACGCGGTGGTTCCATTCAGTTAACTGCTGCCTGATTGCTCTCCTGTTTTCATCAGGGTCCTGGGGGCATCATTGGCTCTAACAGTTAGTCCAATATCAGTCTGCTCCTTTGTAGAAACACTTCCGGAAGTCACTGTTGCATATCTGTTCCGATCCCTTGCAAGCCCATTCCCAGCAGTCTAATTCTCTGGTTCTTTCCAGAAAAGCAGTCAGCCCACAGTCTAACCTGTTTCTTTATGAAATACACAAATCTACTCCTAGTTGCCTTTTAAATCATTCTCCACTTCTTTGAGAGTGTCCTTTCACTTGCACTTTTCATGATCTCCTGCCAGCTATCTTAATACTTTGGAAAGGGATGAAGAGCTATGTCTTTTATGGCTTGCTTCACCCCCACATTCAGGAAAAATCTCTGTGCCAGGACCCTGGAGTTGTCTGGAGGACAATGGGAAGCCTCTTTCTGAGTGATGATCCCACTTCAGGAGTTGAGTGCTCAGGGGAGGGGAGAGACAGCAGCCAGAGGTCTTCTTCATTGTGTCTCCTGGCATCTCATGGATGACTTATGTTCCAGCCACCTCAGCAGCTAGGACAGGGTGACCGGTGCCCCAGGATTGTGAGGTCACCACCCCATAGATGTCACCTCAGTTCCATGTGGAGGGAGTGAAACAATGGTGTCCCAACTTTTCGAGCCAATTCGCCCCGCACTTGGTCACCCTCAGCAACAGGCCATGGGGGGAGGCTTTGACAATTTGAAGTCATCTCCTTTCCAGGAGGAAAGCCCCCAGAGTGGCAGCTGGGGTGACAGGGCTTGAGTTTGTTTTTGCTTTATACTCCACGTGAGGAAAACATACGGCATTTTTCTTTCTCCTTCGGACTTATTTCACTTAGCATAACACCCTCCACATCCATCCATGATGTCACAAATGGCAAGATTTCATCTGTGACAACACTGACTCAGTAGTTGTTCAGCAGCCTGTTGTTTTCTCTCCACAGATTTGTGATTTCTCCAGCTTTCTTCCTGTAGTTGACCTCTGGTTTCATACCATTGTGGTCAGAATAGATTTTTGATGTGATTTCAGTCTTCTTAAATTTATTGAGACTTGCTTTGTGTCCCAACACAAATGTTCCACGTGCACTTGAGGAGGATGGTATTCTGCTGCCTTTGGATGGAACGGTCTGTATATATCTAGGAAGTGTGTCTGTTAATGTGTTTCGTTTAACGCCAATGTTTGCTTGTTGACTTTCTGCCTGGCTGACCTACCCACTGATGTATGTGGGGAGTTAAAGTCCCCTATTATCCCATTGCTGCCTTGAGGTCTGCTAATGGGTGCTGTATATATTTGAGTGTTCCCGTGTTGGGTGCACATAGATTATTAACTGTTATGTCTTCCTGATGGGTTATCCCCTTTATCACTATATAATGTCCATCTCTGCGGTTACTGTTTTGGGGTTGGAGTCTATTTGCTGATGTCAGTATGGCCACACCCCCTTTCTTTTGGCTGCCATTTGCCTGGAGGCTCCTCTTCTGCCCCTTCACTTTGAGCCCGTGTTGGTCTTTAGAGCTGAGCTGAGTGTCCTGGAGGCAGCGGAGAGTCGGGTCATGTCTTTTACTCCATGCGGCCACTCTGGGCCTTTTGACTGGTGATTTCAATCATTTACATTTAGGCTGATTACTGATCGGGGAGGACTTACTGGTGCCATTCTGCCTTTTGTTTTCTAATTGGTCTATATCTCCATTTTTCCTTTTCCCTTGTGTTTCTGTCTGCCATTTTACTTTGTGGTTTCCAATGATGTTTTTCTCAGTTTCCTCTTTTTTAATGCTTGCTTCCTCTGCTCTAAATTTTTGTTTTGTGGTTACCATGAGATTTGTATAAAACGTCTCATAGATAAAATAGTCCTTTTTCTGCTGATACTTTAGCTTCATTTTCCTATACTGCTTCTAAGAATTCCCTATACTGAGGTCCTGTGCATTATGAGAAAGACATTTTCCATGAGCTACCTTCTGTTTCATCATTGCCATTTTGGGGGCAGGATTAATACTGTACCTTCAGATAAGATGTCAGGACTATGTTGCCACATGCAATAAGTTCATACAAAAGTTTATTACTCCAAAATACTTTCTAAAGAGAATAGGCTAAGGGAAAGCTTTTTCATGTGGCTTGTGCAAAGGACCACAGGCTGGCTATTTAAGATGTGTAGGTTTAGAGGCTTCAGGATTTACAGGTCTGAGCCTCCCATCTGCAGACACAAAAAGCAAAGGGGCACGTGTCAACCTTCATAACTTGTTTACCATCTTGATCCTGACAGGGTGAGCAGGCATCTACAGCTGATTGAGAGTCAAATGTTGAAAATGAGGTCAGTGTCTTTATTAGTGTTCA
>NW_025800591.1:0-1598 GCF_021613505.1 Equus quagga | reverse complement strand
CTGAAAAAAAAATAGCAAAGTTCAATGTCAATTTCCGAGGATGAAAACGCAAAAACAACTTCAAATTTCTTAAAATTCAATATCAAAAATTACCACTTCCAAGGTGTAGCTGATCTCAGTTTCACACACACACACACATGCACATACACACACAAAGCAGGAGACATACACAGTGGCCTAGGTAAACAGTGGAATACATTATGGGAGCTTGTGTTTTTCATGTTCAGTCTTCGCTGAAAACTAAGGGAAGAAAGGAACAATTTATTGCAAAGGAAGGTACATTGCCAGGATGGGGGCAGCACCGACATTTGAAACCCTTTCGTAGGTTATTCTGTGATGCAAATTGACCCATATTTGTGAGAATCAGAACCAGAAGGTTCCAAAGGACATCTCACCCATCAGAGGCACAGTTGTTTTACATCCCTCCACTCCTTGGTGGAGAAAGAGTTAAGATAGGAAAGGAATCCATGAGGGCAGGAATGGTAGGACTTCTAGGATAAACAATATCAAACAGTCCTCTTTTGTTGAGCTCACACGTTTTTCAGAAGACGACGCAGACATGCAGACATACGTGAGACAGGGACTCCAAAAGTGATGAGGAAGGTGACAGTAAAGGCACCCATGTGTCCCAATCTCTATCTGGACCTGTAGTCGTATGAAACGTGCTGTGTACATTGAAGAGATAAATTTCTAAATAGTACAACTGGAAAACATCGCTGGAAAAGGCAGATGTTAAAATGTAAGGATTATTTTACGTGTCCTTTGGGTAAGAGGCCAGGACAATTGCTGCCTGTGTTGTTACAGAACACATTGAGAATTCAGATACATTAGCTTTGAAGCTTCCTTAGGTCATACAATCTTTCTACCAATCTTTAGAAGAAGTTGCAGCTTGTTTATTTGATCATTGTGGCAATAAAAATGCCAAAGAATAAGCAGTGATCTGTGTGGTTGGACACTTTTCAAAAGTTAGGAGAAAATATGTAACATATTTACATGCATGGAAACACTTGGGTAATATGTTTAAGGGCAGAGAGAGAATGACCATCAGGTCATACATGACCAATGAACGATATAACAACAACTTTGGACACACAATGGATAGAGATCCTTCACTCAGCAGTTTGTGATCTTCTCTTGTCTTTCGGTGTATTGGGTAAGTATGAGTTGCATAGTCTTGGGCCCTCAAACTTGCAACATAGAAAGGAAGCCTTAAGTTAGGATATTTTTCAAAAATTTATATAGAATAAAAAGCATACCCCTATGGATGTAATGTCCTTTGTTTCGCCAACTCTTTAAAGAAACTCTGGGAAATGTCTCCATGACAGAAGAAGTCACTGTTTTCAGGGAGGCATTGAATGAAATGCAAACAGCACAAATGGAAGTGGATGGAGGGAAGAGGAATGGTAACTGACAAAACTTAAATGAAAGAAGCCCAACAGTATCCCATTTGGCTGGGAACAGTCAACATCCAGGAGAGGTTAGTGCAAATGGATGGCTTAGAGATAAAATGGCAGCGAATTTCCAAGAGGGCAAGAAACCAGTCATCCTAAAGACCTATTGAAGTAGAGGGATCTCAGAAACTTACCGAACCTTTTCTT